>NC_141832.1:4465026-4765026 GCF_982586985.1 Callionymus lyra | reverse complement strand
AACGTCTCATACAATTTAAAGTGTTACATCGTTTGCATTATTCAAATGAGAGACTTGCTAAAATCTACCCAGACGTCAGTCCACATTGTTTAAGATGTTCTCACAGACCAGCTACTTTGGGTCATATGTTCTGGCATTGTCCATCACTCAAAGGTTTCTGGAGTAGAATATTTGAATGTATTTCCCACATGTGTAAAAAAGTAATAACACCTTCTCCACACATCTGTATATTTGTCGACCTCCACCTGACCTCTCTGTAAATACAGCACATGCAAACGCAAATGCATTTTCCTCACTGATGGCACGCAGACTTGTTCTTCTGCAGTGGAAGTCAGACAAGCCACCATCATTTAAGAGTTATCTTCCTTTGTCTTTGTATTGTACCTTTTATTTTACTTATTTTGTGTGTGTGTTTCAAAATGTATGTCTTAATATCTGAAAATCAATAAAAAATAAAAAATAAAAAAAATAATGAAAAAAATACACATGTAAAAACATTACCTAGAGATACACATGTATAAACATTACCTAGAGATACACATGTATAAACAATAACTAGAGATACACATGTAAAAACATGTAAAAACATTACCTAGAGATACACATGTATAAACATTACCTAGAGATACATATGTTAAACATTACCTAGAGATACACATGTATAAACATTACCTAGAGATACACATATAAAAACATTACTTAGAGATACACATGTAAAAACATTACTTAGAGATACACATGTATAAACATTACCTAGAGATACACATGTAAAAACATTACATAGAGATACACATGTAAAACAAGACCTAGAGATACACATGTAAAACATTACCTAGAGATACACATGTAAAACATTACCTAGAGATACACATGTAAAAACATTACCTAGAGATACACATGTAAAAACATGTACCTAGAGATACACATGTTAAAAACATTACCTAGAGATACACATGTAAAAACATTACCTAGAGATACACATGTAAAACATTACCTAGAGATACACATGTATAAACATTACCTAGAGATACACATGTATAAACATTACCTAGAGATACACATGTAAAAACATTAACTAGAGATACACATGTAAAACATTACCTATTGATACACATGTAAAAACATTACCTAGAGATACACATGTATAAACCTTACCTAGAGATACACATGTATAAACATTACCTAGAGATACACATGTAAAAACATTACCTAGAGGTACCAACACGTCCTCACACCCAAGGCGTCAACCGTGCTACGCCGTGCAATGACCCCCTGGCGTCACTAAGGTAACGTTACAGGGGGGACAAAAACGTCGGTATATGCCTACCCGGGTCACCCAGTAATATACAGAGCACCCCCTGACGTCGAATTCAAACGACCCTGGTTACATTTGACGCGTCACCCACCTCTTCGTTGCCATGGTAACGTGACGTGACGTGTCGCTCTTCTCCTTTAGCTACCGTAATTCTACAACTATGTAGCGCACTTGAAATGTTTAATGTCAACAGTGCGACTCTAACCCCGATTGTGCTTTACGACCTCAAACCACTTTAAGGAGGTACAGAGTGAATATAAATCGGTAAAAATGCTTAATTTTAATTTTTTGAAGCTTGGATTGTTCACGCATCGCGGAAGTCAAGAGGCTCTCGCGGATTAATACATGCTTAAAAGGTCCTGTAAAAGTAAGTAAGTAAGTAAGTAATATTTATTTATTTAGCGCTTTTCGAGACCAGGGTCACAAAGCGCTTAAACAATCAAAACAATACTCAAAAAAGTACATACTTTAAAGATCAAGATAATACTGAGAACAACACAGGAGTTCGAGAAATTCAAGGAAAAGCCTGAACAAATAGAAACGTCTTAAGATGTTTCTTAAAGGAGTCAGTAGACTCCATCAAGCGCAAAGAGAGAGAAGATCGTTCCAAAGCTTAGGAGCAACAGCCTGAAAAGATTTCTCTCCTCTGGTCCTGAGCCGTGTGCGTGGAACCATAAGTAGATTATGGTCCACAGACCTCAGAGCCCGAGCTGGGGTGTAAGGCTGGATCAGATCACTGATGGAAGGAGGAGCCTGACCATGAATAGATCTGAAAGTAAGAACCAGAATTTTAAAGTTGATCCTGAAAGAAACTGGAAGCCAGTGAAGAGTTTTAAGGACCGGAGAGATGTGAGTTCTTCTACTTGAGCGGGTCAGAATTCTCGCTGCAGAGTTCTGAATTAACTGCAGGCGAGACGATCCTTCTTGTTAAGACATGAAAACAAACTGTTACAATAGTCCAGACGAGAAGAAACAAACGCATGGATTACAAGCTCCAGATCATGTTCCGACAACATTTTCCTAAGTTTAGAAAAGTGACTATATTGTATATTTTTAGGTGTTTCAACTCCATAATGTTGACATTGTTTTATGAATGAGTAAAATAAAGTCTGTGCTATTTCGCTTGATCCTCTTTATAATCCGGTGCGCTTTCCTATGAAAATATAAGCTTTCATTGAGATTGCGTTTATGGACATATGTTTTCTTTTTATTTAGCTGTGATTATAAGCGTCTACGTGACGTTTGTCAACATTAATCGCGATCCTGCAGTGGTGACGTCACACATGCTAATCAACTGATCCTGCAGCGGTGACGTCACACCACAGGAATAAAATGAGATATTGTGCTTGTTTGTTTAAAAGCGCCATGAATACAATAGTAGATGTGTGCTTGTATAAAGACCGAATTAAGTTTAGTTTAAATTTAGCGTCAGCTAAAAAGTTTTCAAATTGCCGCATACGCAACTTCCGGATGATGACTTCACACTTGTTTACAAAGATCGATTGCATTTTATCCTTACGTTTGTGCATAACTTGACGGAACCAGGTGCGCGTCACTCGTCTATTGAGGTAAGATATCATTATTGCTTTAAGACTCAGAAATAAGGTTTCATTGCGTGTAATGTAACTTTCTGTGGTGCGTTAACACGAGAGCTAGTTCGCTAAAACTTAGCTTTTTAAATTATAATGTAACTCACGCACATTTTTTTATTTTTTTATTTTGAAGGACGAAAATATATTTATATTCCAATAAAAAGTTTGCTATATTGGTGGGTCATGGTAGGCGATTTATTTTATTAATATTCAAGATATTGATTTCATTTATCACTTCCGCATATTAATACAGATAACATATTTATCGTATTTAAGTATATAAGTATACGTTTATTTGAACCCTTTTGGATGAGGGATTTGATCTGTTGTTGTTTTCTTTAAATGAAAGAATATATATAAAATAATAATGAAAAGTATTTTAAATTCCAGCATAAAGAGGTAAACCAGATGGAAACACAATCAAACAATGGATGAAGGAAACATGGAGAGCTTATCTCTGAATGATCAAGTATACTTGCTTGTATTTATTGATTTATTATATTTAAAAGGGAGCACTAGTATGTTTTTGTTTTTGCATGGAAGTGACCTGCAAGAACTGCCCAGAACTCCAGACCTGCTTGACATGAAACATTTCTCTCTGTGGTTCCTGACAAATGATTTCAAATGTGAAGTAAGTGAGTAATATTTGTAACATAGTGAACACAAACTTGTAAACCTACAGCACATCCCATCATGGAAATAATCTAAAATACAATGTTATGTTCTTTTCTAGGTGAGATGGAGTGCTGCATATCAGGTGCTGGACTAACCATCGGAGGTGGAAGGAGTCAACATGTCAGAAGCAGGTGAGATGGTTACATCATACACACTTTGGTCATTAAAATAGTCATGTTTGGTAATAATGATCAATACATTTCTGTGGCAGGACGCACTGACATGCTGACGCTTATGGTCAAGGTTTTCTGGCTTCTGTTGTTGGAAACACTTGGTCGTGCCCGTCAAGGTGGAAGGTACACTAGACTGAAGAGTCTTTTTCAATAGATTTTACACTTCAAATGATCGGAATCAAACGACTTCATTAATACAATATTTTCCAGGTTCTGTTGACTTTCGGACAAAGAGGATTCGACGTTGTTATGGCAGTAAGGAGACGACAGGAAGTGAAAGATTCTTGAGAAGGAGATGAACCACCTCTGGAAGTCTCTGTCAAGTCGTTGTGATTCCCTGAAAGAGTTGTCTCGCATGGCAGCGTCACAGCAAGGTAAGAGTTTATTTAGCAAGTGAAGAACAGAAGTACATCTGCTCATTCTTATTGTCTTATTCTTTTAAGATGCACCATGGGCTTGACTGGTGAGGCTTTGAAGGATCTTCAGAGCCTTTGAGGAGCAGCAGCAAGTCACTCGAACCATGACTCGGACCAGAAACTACTACACACAAGTCTTCGATGAGGACGAGTCCATCAACGTCGTGCAGATTCACTCTGATGGTTACTCGTGACATTTGTGACGATCTGTGAACATTTGTTTGATATGAAACCTGTAATAAAGCACAATTTGATATAATTTTGAATAACATCCCATAGTATTCATCCCAACATGATCAATGCAGTTGTAACTTCAGATATGCCTAGAATTGATACCAATGAATGCTTAAAAAATTAAAATAAAGTTTTTATGATAACAGTTTATATCTTTTATTATGACAGGTTGATGAAAAGCAGCTCATGTACAATATTCATATTGGAGTTAATAGCTTATCCAGTGTCAAAAGTTTAAAGTTTACTACTATTGGAATAAGTACATCTATAATCACATGTAATCAATAATATGTATTGCATAGGTACAAACATAATCATACATTAGTAATCAATAACATGTACATTAATTAACAGAGGCTTGATATTGAGGCTAGTGTGAACTATCATGCTCATTTTCAGACCCCGAGGGGCCGCTGGGAATGAACCGGGGCCAAAAACGTGTTTTTCATGACTGTTGCTCTTTTGCTCTTATGTGACCTCTGTGACCCTCAGACATATGAAACTTGGTCTGCGTGACCTCTGACACCTCTTAAATCATATGCTTGTGGAACCATAATGATAGCCCCTCCCAAACCGGAAGTAGCTTCAGGAAGCACCTAGAAAAATAAAAATATACGTGTACAAATGGAACATGAAGAACCTCTAAAAGTTTCAGATCATTTAAATTAACAATGGTCGATTTATAGAGCTTCAAAGTCCAGATTTCTCCAAGTTTCCCATGATACCATGGGGCACAGGAAGTTCATAGCAACATCAAACCACCACAGTTCAACTCAGAATGGAGTCTAGAATAACATATCCAAATATCAGCTCTGAGGTCTGAGTAGAAAAAAGTTCCCAAATCCATTCCTGGAAAATCAGGTCTCGTCATTCTGTCACACTCAGAGACCATCTTGACAGAAGAATGACAACCTCTTCCTCATTTTTGCACCAATGGACACCAGATTTCTTACATAGATACTAGGGGACCGTCAGACTCTGTAAATTAAATTTTATCTTACTAGCTTCACATGGGCCCACGTGACAGTCTCTTGAAGTTATAGAATTAACCCTTTCATGTCCAACAGGCCACAATAGCCAAAATAGGTCAATAGGTCAGAGATTTCTAAAGCTACTTAAACCAAAATTTACATGTTTGATATTTAGTTCATTGTGAACACACACACTAATTTTCAGACCTCCAGGGGCCTCAAACCAGAAACAGGAGCCAAAAAGCACATTTTTTCATAACAGTTGCTATTTTGCTCTAATTTGACCTCTGTGACCCTCAGCTATATGAAACTTGGTCTGTGTGACCTCTGACACCTGTAAAATCATATACTGGTAGAACCATAATGATAATCCCTCCCAAACCGGAAGTAGCTTCAGGAAGCACCTAGAGAAACACTCTTGAACATATATGTGTACAAATGGAACATGAAGAACCTCTAAAAGTTTCAGATCATTTAAATTAACAATGGTCGATTTATAGAGCTTCAAAGTCCAGATTTCTCCAAGTTTCCCATGATACCACGGGGCACAGGAAGTTCATAGCAACATCAAACCACCACAGCTCAACTCAGAATGGAGTCTAGAATAACATATCCAAATATCAGCTCTGAGGTCTGATTAGAAAAAAAGTTGCCTAAGTCCATTCCTGAAGGATCAGGTCTCGTCATTCTGTTGGAGATCATCTTGACAGAAGAATGACAACCTCTCCCTCATTTTTGGACTCATTGAACCACACTTCTCACAGGATAGTAGGAGACCATCTGAATGTGTCATATAAATATCAGCTTTACAACGGCCTTCATGCCTCTTGAAGTTAGAGAATTAACCCTTTGATGTAGCACAGGCCACTACAAACAAATGAATCATGTTGGTGTGTGTAGTTTTCTGATAGTATAACAGCAGTCCTGAGTCACCTATCAATAACATAAATATGTATATTATAAAGTTCAAACATGTACTGTGGGTCTAACAAAGCTTTTAGACGTGCTGTCTTCTATTTCATAGTTTGAGTGTAATTTACAAATAGCTCTTCAGTTTCTATTTTAAACGATGATGATTACTGATGATTTAAATCAATTTTTTACTGTTACCCATATCACATGGAATGACAACATTATGAAAGTTATTGCAAGTGTGGTGATTTCAAGAAAGCAGTGGTTTATCTCTATTTATATATTAAATATCTCCACTGTGTTTTGCTGCATGTTTGTTTGTTTATGTTTGTATTTTGTTTATGTACTTTGGGTGTTGATGGTTAATAATTGAGTAGTGAAGGGTTAGGTATAAACGAGCTTATGCTTCATCCTTCTTAATTTGGACATGTTGGGTAAATATTATTGTTTTGACTATAATTATTGTTTGACTAATGTCATTGGTTTTGTTTGTTTGTCTTAAGTTTACTTTCTTATGTAACATGTTTCAAATAAAGCATTAATTAATTGATTCATTAACATATGATGTCTGCTTTGCCTGAATATTGTTCATGTTGAACTCTATGTCGATCTCAAACACATTTTAACACTTTTAACACATTACCTGCACTGATGATGAATACTATGGGATGTTATTCAAAATGAAATCAAATTGTGTTTTATTACAGGTTTCATATCAAACAATTGTTCACAGATCGTCACAAATGTCACGAGTAACCATCAGAGTGAATCTGCACGACGTTGATGGTCTCGTCCTCATCGAAGACTTGTGTGTAGTAGTTTCTGGTCCGAGTCATGGTTCGAGTGACGTCATGCTGACTTGCTGCTGCTCCTCAAAGGCTCTGAAGATCCTTCAAAGCCTCACCAGTCAAGCCCATGGTGCATCTTAAAAGAATAAGACAATAAGAATGAGCAGCTGTACTTCTGTTCTTCACTTGCTAAATGAACTCTTACCTTGCTGTGACGCTGCCATGCGAGACAACTCTTTCAGGGAATCACAATGACTTGACAGAGACCAGAGGTGGTTCATCTCCTTCTCAAGAATCTGACACTTCCTGCCGTCTCCTTACTGCCATAATAACGTTGAATGCTCTTTGTCTGAAAGTCAACAGAACCTGGAAAACATTGTATTAATGAAGTCGTTTGATTCTGATCATTTGAAGTGTAAATTCTATTGAAAAAGACTCTTCAGTCTAGTGTACCTTCCACCTTGACGGGCACGACCAAGTGTTTCCAACAACAGAAGCCAGAAAACCTTGACCATAAGCGTCAGCATGTCAGTGCGTCCTGCCACAGAAATGTATTCATCATTATTACCAAACATGACTATTTTAATGACCAAAGTGTGTATGATGAAACCACCTCACCTGCTTTTGACATGTTGACCCCTTCCACCTCCGATGGTTAGTCCAGCACCTGATATGCAGCACTCCATCTCACCTAGAAAAGAACATAGAATTGCATTTTAGATTATTTCCATGATGGGATGTGCTGTAGGTTTACAAGTTTGTGTTCACTATGTTACAAATATTACTCACTTACTTCACATTTGAAATCATTTGTCAGGAACCACAGAGAGAAATGTTTCATGTCAAGCAGGTCTGGAGTTCTGGGCAGTTCTTGCAGGTCACTTCCATGCAAAAACAAAACAAAAACATACTAGTGCTCCCTTTTAAATATAATAAATCAATAAATACAAGCAAGTATACTTGATCATTCAGAGATAAGCTCTCCAAGTTTCCTTCATCCATTGTTTCATTGTGTTTCCATCTGGTTTACCTATTTATGCTGGAATTTAAAATACTTTTCATTATAATTTTATATATATTCTGTCATTTAAAGAAAACAACAAAAGATCAAATCCCTCATCCAAAAGGGTTAAAATAAACGTATACTTATATACTTAAATACGATAAATATGTTATCTGTATTAATATGCGGAAGTGATAAATGAAATCAATATCTTGAATATCAATAAAATAAATCGCCTACCATGACCTGCCAATATAGCAAACTTTTTATTGGAATATTAAATATATTTTCGTCCTTTCAAAATAACAAACAAAATACGTGTGTGAGTTGCATTATAATTTAAAAAGCTAAGTGTTAGCGAACTAGCTCTCGTGTTAATGCACCACAGAAAGTTACATTACACGCAATGAAACCTTATTTCTGAGTCGACTTAAAGCAATAATGATATCTTACCTCAATAGACGAGTGACGCGCACCTGGTTCCGTCAACTTACTGAACAAACGTGTGGACAAAATGCTATTGATCTTTGTCAACAATTGTGACGTCATCATCCGGCGTTTGGAGGAAGGGGCGTTGATTAGGGTGTGTTACGTCACCTCTGCAGGATCGCGATTACTGTTGACAAACATCACGTAGACGCTCAATAAACTAAAGCTAAATAAAAAGAAAACATATGTCCATACATGCAATCTCAATGAAAGGTTCTATTTTCATAGAAAAGCACCGGATTATAAAGAGGATCAAGCGAAATAGCAATATACTTTATTTTACTCATTCATAAAACAATGTCAACATTATGGAGTTGAAACACCTACAAATATATAATATAGTCACTTTTACAGGACCTTTTAAGCATGTATTAATCCGCGAGAGCCTCTTGACTTCCGCGATGCGTGAACAATCCAAGCTTCAAAAAATTAAAATTAAGCATTTTTACCGATTTATATTCACTCTGTACCTCCTTAAAGTGGTTTGAGGTCGGTAAGCACAATCAGGGTTAGAATCGCACTGTTGACATTAAACATTTCAAGTGCGCTTCATAGTTGTAGAATTACGGTAGTCACGTCACGTTACCATGGCAACGAAGAGGTGGGCGACGCGTGAAATGTAACCCGGGTCGTTTTGAATCCGACGTCGGGGGGTGCTCTGTATATTACTGGGTGACCCGGGTAGGCAAATACCGCCGTTTTTGTCCCCCCTGTAACGTTACCTTAGTGACGCCAGGGGGACATTGCACGGCGTAGGACGGTATGACGCCTTGGGTGTGAGGACGTGTTGTATCTGGCAGTATGAGCTGACCACAATACATGTTCTTTTACCCCATTTGTTTTGTTGTTCGTGTTTATTTTGTATTTTTATTATTTCCATATTGGTTCTTATTAATATTTTGTATTTTTTTTTTTTATTTCTACTTTTAATATATATTTTATTTCTTCTTCAGTTTATTTTAAATCTAGTTCAGTTTTAGTTTTAATCTAAATGAGCTAATTTTTATTGTTAATGTAGTTTAAGTTTTAGGTTCATTCTTAGTTTTTGGTTGCTTATTTTTTCATTTTTCTTTTCTTTTTCACTTTGATTTACCCGGGGCGTCCCCCATTTAGGACATAAAACCAGGAATCCCCAAATTAGGAACATCAGTTTCATCAATACTGTTCACTGTTCATTCATTGCTCATTCCATTCATACATCAACCTCCCCTAGAGACACATAACATCTTTTTATGTTAACTGTCCTTTGGGCTACTGTTGTCTGATCATCTCAAAGATCACCTTGATCCAACTCCCCCTGTTTAACTACGCCGTCTCTGCTGTAGTCCCTCTTTTGGAACCTGTGAGAGTCTTAAGATGTTATTTTACCAGGTTTTCTCCAAATGGTGGTGTGACTGTTCTGCACTGGTGTTGGTGCCACCCCCTGCTGTGTCACATTCCAGGTATCTCCACCTGAATGCAAATTTAAACCTGGATCCACCATGACCTTTGTTAGGTCATTTTTAAGGCTTCCTTTGTCTCCTTCAACTGTAAAAGGAGAACTAGACATGTTCGTTAAATACAAGAAAAACATACAACTTTTCTTTCTGCAAAATTGAAACTGGGGTGTTATGTTGTCTGACCTCACCTGTGCTGAACTTTGGAAATCATTCCTTTACCATTGAATTAAAACCTACATCTATTTTATATGAAACCTTTTAAGTCATTTTTCAAATGAATGTCACCACTATTTATTTATGTTGCGAAGACTTCCCTGTCAGAACCATGTCTTCTAAATGAGATTGTAAATCATTGTACAGTAAGGATGCAAGAGTAACCATTTTCACTTTCATTGATAAATTCAACTTCTGTAATTAACAAATTCCTGATAAAAACATATCTCATGGGCTTTGTAATGCAATGTTTTTTCAAAGCCAACTAGAATCCTCTGTGCATCACCGTCTTGCCCAAAAAAAACATCTTTCCTTTTGACCAATTGTTTTTATCATTAATTACATTAGAGACCTTTCTTAACTGACCATTTCAGCAACTGATTCACACCTCCACTTCTACAACCTGATTCACACCTCCATTGCTACTCAAAATTCTTCTCCTTACCTACAACCTACAACTGGACACAGAAGTCACTTTCTCCATGAGCCTGACATCATCTCCTCTGTTGCACCACGGCTCATGTGGAATTGTTTACAACCTGTGGAATGTCAGCAGGGGTCCGTGTCCCTTGTTTTAACTGTCCTCACAACACAACTCGCTCAAGCCTCTGTGCAGCTGATTTAAAACATCTCCTTTCCTGGAATTACACAACTTAACACATTCAGTTAGTAATAGCCATGAAATTGAATTCCTTCGTCTTGCTGATTATTTATCTGTTGTTTTTAGCTTTTCTTTCTGCTATCACTAGTTTGATGAGGGCTGAGGATTCATATCAGGTAGGGGCAGGTGATGCCGGCCCCTTCTACTCGGCTTGCGGAACTGTGGTCCTGCATGACTTCTGAAAAATCTACATCCCCTTTTTATTTTAAGAGATTTGTAATATGCTGGGATCTGTGGGTAGAAAGGACATTCATTTCTCCAGTGACCTGGTTGTCCACATGAAAAGCAGCAGTCGTTGCCTGGTGTGAAATACTGTTGGGCTGCAGCCATTTGCTGCCGCTGTTCAGCTTCCAAATCTTTGTGCATGCATGACATCAGTTCATTCACATCCACCTTTGTAGGGAACACCTTTCTCATGGCCTTAAATATTCGTTTTGCATGAGGAGAAAAAAGTGCTTGGTATGGCTCCCTACAAGTTCCTGCTTTTTCCTCTATTTTTAACAAATTATCAAAACCCACACATTCCATAACAATTTGTCTCCAATCTCCAATAGCCAATACAATTCCTGTCACATTGTTGCAAAAAACATTAATCCACGGACCTGCTCCCCTTTCCAAAGGAGGAAGTTTTTCTTTCAGACATTGTACATCCATCATAGTTGCTGAGACGTAATCAGTATAATCCCTCTTTCTTCTACTCTTCATCACTAGAGGAAACTGTCCATGAGGTCCTGTTCCCAATCCATCTAGTCTCCCTTTCTCACCTTTTCTAGTTTTAACTTTATGTTTAGAGGGTGTCAGTGGCGTGCCTGGGTCAAGTCTATAATTACAATGATTGTCTTGTTCCTCATTCTTACTGCTGCTTCTTTCCTCACTGTCATTTTTCTTTTTTAATTTTTCTGATTTGTCATCTACCTCCTCACACAGCTGCTCTATAGTTCCAAGTGTACTTGTCATGGCTGCACTCACATCTTTATCTACTTTTTCTTGTCTTATTGCTAATTCAAATATGTTAAGTGTTTTTTTCTGCTGTGTCTAACAGATCTCTTGTGAGAATGTCTTGCCTGTGTGTTATTATTGCTACATTATCTATTATCTCTTTTAAATGTATCATTTTTGTTTTATCTATTTCATTACCATCTTGATCCATCATCAGCTGCCCTCCTGTAACATTGAACACTGGAGCCTGGGTGTTCACTTTTTCTTTCATTACCATTTTTTGCAATCTATCAGACAACATTTGTGAGTTTACATTTTGGTTTCCACCTTCTAGGTAAGGTGGTGGTGAATCAGTTTTTTCAGTTACACTATTTTCATCAACAACTTCTTTTTAACAGCTTTCACTGGTGCCATCACTTCAGTATTTAACTTTATCATTTTTACCATTTCCATAATCACAAAAAATCTGTCTCTATAAGTTTTAGTTTTCTCTAACAAAGCCAGTCTGTATTTTTCACTAAACAACATGCTTGTTTTTCTCCTCCTAATGACTTCAAGTTCAAGATTAATATTTTTCACATTTTCACCAAGAATATCTTCTTCAGGCATACGCATGCCCCAATCAGGCAGATTTCCAACCTTGCTTTGCTTTTTAGCCCATTTATACCAGTTTTTTACAACATTTTCCCGATCCAACGGAGCAATTTTTTCCACATACGAACTTACAGAGCGAAACAATACAGCACCACATGATCCTATTCCACGAGACTGCCATTTTACCCGCAGTTCAGATAAATCCAGTTCTTATTTTTATTTATTTTATTTTTTCCTTCTTTTTGTTATTTTTATTTTATTTATTTTTACACCAATTGTTCGTCTCCCTCTATAAGAGAACTGTCACGCTTGACATTAGCATTAACGTCGCATTTAGTCAAGAAAGTCGTTATTTTTTTTATCACAATATAGGTACTCACTATGCAACCAACGTAACATAAGAAACAACAAAAGTATTTGAATTCGTAAAACTTGCGGCGCAAGAAAAACTTTTTTCCCCAAAAATATTATAACACGCTTGAATACTCATTTTATAATTACCAAAAATTTGTATAAAAAAAACTTGCAAAATGAAATTCACAAGCAAAAAACGCTTTTTTCAACCAATAGTGTCACGGGTGGAACACGGCAGGAGACCCAGATGCGGAAGTGAATAATCCACGGAGGAAATGTTCAGAACAAAGTCTTTTAATGATCCACACGGTCGGAAAGGACCGAAACAAAAAACATAACAGGCGCTCGGGACGGAGGCAGGACGCGGCTGGAGATCGGGGTCTCAGATCCGCAACTACAACAAAGGGGAAAAAAGACTCACGTGAGCAACTAAAATCGCTGACAACGTCAGGGGTCTTCAAAAGATCGTTCATTCAAAACACGAGCACGGAGTGATCTGAGATGCCAACCTGGTCAGGAAACTGAATACTCTGGCGAGTTCTTCCGGTTAGAGATGCTCCTTATCTGAGGGAAGAACTCGCCATTCAATCATCACCAGCCGCGCACCTGCCAGCGTCTGTCAAGACAAACAGAGGAACACGTACCAAAAACGGAAACACAACTTCAAAATAAAACCGGAAAGAACATAAACATGACAAATAGAAGTCCACGGCAGTTGACCGTGAAACTTCTTTTATAAATATAGTAAGCCGTTTTTTCCCTCTTTTAAAAATAAACTCGCAGCATAAAACTTACAAGAAAAAAACGATCTTTTTTAGCCAATAGAAATTTAAGAAAGCTATAAATTTCTTTATTTAAAACTTGAAAAACACACATTAGCGTTAACGTTGCATTAATCAAGAAAGTTGTTTTTTGTTTTTTATCATAATATAAGTACTCATAAGGCAGCGTAACCTATAAAAAGCTCTATTTTTTCCCATTCACACACCATTCGTACTCAAGGGGGTTAAGCATCTCTAAAAGGGTGAATTAAATGCCTTTAAAACGTGCTAATAGAGATATATTTGTCACTCGATAGAACCCCCGGCCAATTATGTTCTATCTGTGATTACTTTAGGTGCCAAGAGTCGTAACGGAAAATAAAACCAAAACAACAAGTTATATGTTTAAGGTAAGGTAAAACTTTATTGATGATGTTTTTTTTCCAGTAGCCAGCAATTTTTCATAAACAATAAAAAATAATACATAAAAAATAAAATAAGAAAAGAACATAAGAGGAAGAACAAGATGACACAATCTAAGTATAAAGATAAAGACAAAAAGCTTTGCTTGCCTTACAAGCGGAACCCATCCACTCATACGGCTTCTAAATCGATTAACTCAGCCAGACGAAACTAGAAATTAAATAAAAGGTTTTCTGCTTACCATATTTTGGGCCCGTTCGTCTGACTGGCCTCAGTCGCCGTCTTTTCGTCCAAGAATCTCCAAACAAATCCGAGGGTCACTCGCACCAATTAAAACGATTAAAACTTAGTCCGTTTCTGTCGCTTCAACACGACGTCACGTCCGGGTCTTAATACTTTGCTTTATGGAGAGAAAAGGTCAAAATGCAGGGTGTACGGGTCGTTTATTCGCCGCTACAAGTCAAACAAAGATACAACCTTACGATCGAAAGGACTCGCTCTTTGCCGGCAGCTCTACAGGTCAATAGCTCCGGGAAAGACGGTCCCGGGTTATGGGGCTTCTTTGTATTTAAGTAAGTAAGTAAGTAATATTTATTTATATAGCGCTTTTCGAGACCAGGGTCACAAAGCGCTTAAACAATCAAAACAATACTCAAAAAAGTACATACTTTAAAGATCAAGATAATACTGAGAACACAACAGGAGTTCGAGAAATTCAAGGAAAAGCCTGAACAAATAGAAACGTCTTAAGATGTTTCTTAAAGGAGTCAGTAGATCCATCAAGCGCAAAGAGAGAGAAGATCGTTCCAAAGCTTAGGAGCAACAGCCTGAAAAGATTTCTCTCCTCTGGTCCTGAGCCGTGTGCGTGGAACCATAAGTAGATTTTGATCCACAGACCTCAGAGCCCGAGCTGGGGTGTAAGGCTGGATCAGATCAGTGATGTAAGGAGGAGCCTGACCATGAATAGCTCTGAAAGTAAGAACCAGAATTTTAAAGTTGATCCTGAAAGAAACTGGAAGCCAGTGAAGAGTTTTAAGGACCGGAGAGATGTGAGTTCTTCTACTTGAGCGGGTCAGAATTCTCGCTGCAGAGTTCTGAATCAACTGCAGGCGAGACAGCTCCTTCTAGTTAAGACATGAAAACAATCTGTTGCAATAGTCCAGACGAGAAGAAACAAACGCATGGATTACAAGCTCCAGATCATGTTCCGACAACATTTTCCTAAGTTTAGAGATTTTTCTCAGTTGAAGGAAACAGTTTCTGGTCAGTTTTCTGCAGTGTTGAACAAGAGACATGTCTTTATCAAATACAACACCCAGGTTTCTCAGGCTTAGTTTGACAGACTGACCTAAGTCACCCAAGTACCGACTCAACCCTGGAATCTTATCATCAGGAGCAATCACCAGTGTATTAGTTTTGTCCACATTTAGCTGTAGAGTGTTTTCACTCAGCCATTGTTTGATTTCTAGCAAACAATTGACTAAGCTGTTCAGCCTCTGGGGCTCAGTTGGATCAAAAGAGCAGTAGAGCTGGATGTCATCAGCAAAAATGTGATAAGAAACATCTGGAAATCTCTGAATGATTTTACCGAGGGGAATCAAGTACAGCAAAAACAATAAAGGACCCAGAACAGAACCTTGAGGGACTCCACACAACAGATCTGCCGATTCAGACCTCATTTGATTGGCAGATACACTAAAACTGCGCCCAGAAAGGTAAGATGAGAACCATAATTTAAGGAAAAGTTTCCTGTCCAGGGGGTCGTCTCTTCCGGGGCAGTGGTTCTTTCATGTTAGTTCCTGTCTCGGGTCACCTGGAGAGCAACCTCCCTGCCTCCCCTCCGTGTGGGCAAGTTCCTTTGTCTTCCAGCCCCCCTTTCTTGGGTGTGTTCCGTTTTGCCATTTTGTTTCACGTCCACAGGTGTGAACTGAGCAGACAGACAGATGCTTCATTAAGTCGCTGATTAATCTCTACGTCTGTTTCAAGCTAGCCTTGAGACAGTGTATATCAGTATGAAGTGAAATGTTGGTTGTGAATGTGTATTCAAACGTTAAAGCTATTAGATGAGGCTAGTAATTTATACTCTATATTTTTATTATCTTTTTAGCATTAATTTAACTTATGGCGTATACGTATAGTGTATAATAATTTCCAATCTAACAACATGTATAAACATTACCTAGAGATACACATGTAAAAACATTACCTAGAGATACACATGTAAAAACATTACCTAGAGATACACATGTAAAAAAATTAACTAGAGATACACATGTAAAAACATTACCTAGAGATACACATGTAAAAAAATTAACTAGAGATACACATGTAAAAACATTACCTAGAGATACACATGTAAAAACATTACCTAGAGATACACATGTAAAAACATTACCTAGAGATACACATGTAAAACATTACCTAGAGATACACATGTAAAAACATTACCTAGAGATACACATGTAAAAACATTACCTAGAGATACACATGTAAAACATTACCTAGAGATACACATGTAAAAACATTACCTAGAGATACACATGTAAAAACAAGACCTAGAGATACACATGTAAAAACATTACCTAGAGATACACATGTAAAACATTACCTAGAGATACACATGTAAAAACATTACCTAGAGATACACATGTAAAAACATTACCTAGAGATACACATGTAAAAACATTACCTAGAGATACACATGTAAAAACCTTAACTAGAGATACACATGTAAAAAGCACTGGAAGAGAAAGTTAGTGTAACCAAGTCTTTATTTCCCAACTTGACGCTCAACAGCGAGAGCTGCACATAAATGTGCCCCAACATTATTCTGACAGAAGAGACACAGTTACAGTTGTGTAACCGAGTGTATTCATGTGTGAAACAGCGACAACTTAGTTTGTATCTGTGGAGCATCTTCTTTACTTTCGTCATTTGGTACAACAACCAACTCCATCTACTTCCTTTTCAAGCCCTTCAAAATAAAACAGCGGAAGTAAATATGAACACAATGAAGTGTGTTACAGTGACATATATGCTTCACAATTACAAACACACACATCCACACGGGATTAAAACTCACACATTCTCTACAATTATTACAAATGACCCGAGGTCAACAGGTCCTACTTATCCTGTGAGAATCGAACATAAAACAACAATAAATATATTTGCAAAAATACTTCAAACTGTACGATGTTGTTTCTCAACTCGTTAGTTTTTATAGGAGACACACAACAACGCTAACAGCCATTAGGGATTCCAAAAACTCTTTTTATTCTCTCCCGATCTCCCCACACACCTCCAACCATGTCAACAGTACAGTAAACCCAAGTGGTCATCAGGTTCTACTACATCCCCCTCTTTAAGCTGTTAAAGTGTTCAATGAACTTACTTTTATTTTTCTATCACACTGTACTGTGAAACTAAACAATTTCCCATCAATCATGTACACTTAACAACATCTATCTTAACTGAAGGACAGGGTGGACCACCTGAACCTTCTTGCTCTGCTGAAGGGATTTATTCTGCCCTTTCCTTCACAGCAGGCACTCTGAACTAAACTGTGATTTATATTACCAATCCAATCTTTGTGGAGGTCGAGAGACTCTACCAGATTTTGTCACTGTTCCGTTAGAGTCTGTCTGAACCGTTCCACCCTGGATAGGTTCTGGAAGAATAGTCAAGTCCGCTCGATTTCTTCTCAGTGTCCCCAGCTCTGTTTGGACATATATGACCTTGGTGTGGAAGCTGGTTCTGGACAGTTCCGGTGTTCTTTGCCATCCTGATCCAAACTCTTTGTCCAGGTTCCAGTGTTGGAAGCTCTTTCACTCTGTGTCTTGCTCCATAAGCTTACTTTTGATCTTCTTTTAGCTTTATGTCTTTCCTTTTGAATGCATTAAGATCAGGCCACTTTGTCTTCAGTGCTTCTAACGGAATTGGAACCGTCGATCTCAACTTCCTTCCCATGAGAAGTTCTGCCGGAGAGCTGCCTTGGGCCAATGGTGTGGTTCTATATGCCAAGAGAGCTTTTTGATGATCTTGATTTTTCTTTAGCATCAGTTTCATCGACTTCTCTCTCCGCCTCCCTGTTACTCTTTGGATACCTGGGGAAGCTTGTGACATGTTCAAAGTCATAGTCTTGAGCGAACTCAGCAACTCTAATGAGGAAAACTGAGGTCCATTGTCTGTCACTAGCAACTCTGGGATTCCAAATCTGGCAAAGATGACTTTCAGTCTCTTCACTGTGGTTGTTGTTGTGAGGGTTGGCAGATTGGCTACTTCAATATACCTTGAAAAGTAGTCAATCACTACCAGGTAGTGATCTTTCCCCCACTGGAAGATGTCTGCTGCTAACCTCTGCCACGGTCTAGCTGGTAAAGGTGTTGTTATCAATGGTTCCGTTCGACAAGCTGAATATTGACCACACACCTCACATCTTTCCACCAGCTCACGGATGTCTCTTGATAAACCTGGCCACCACATGGACTGTTGTGCTCTAGCAAAACACTTTGTCATACACTGATGGCCATGATGTATCTTTTCAAGCATTTCACTGCGCATCGGTGCTGGTATTATGATTCTTTCTTTCATCAAGAGGAGTCCACCTGCAACATGTATATCGGTTCTGTAGGGCCAATACTGTTGGAGAGTTTCAGGAGTCGCTTTCCTGTGCTCCGGCCATCCTCTGTCTGTGTACATTTTCAGTTGTTTTAGAACATCGTCTTTACTTTGCAAGTCTCTGATTTGTCTGTTTGATAGTGTTTCTTTCTTTGAGCTGTATTGTGCTAAGACAGTTGGTGAGCTCAGTTCTTTCTTTACAGCTTCAAAAGCCGTCTTTTGTTGACAGTCCCATGTCCATGCGCAGTCATTCCTCAGCAAGTCTCTTAATGGTTTTGTAAGAGTCGGGAGGTCAGGGGAAAACTTGCCAACATAATTCACCATTCCCATGAAGCGCCTCACACAATGTTTTGTGGCTCGGCCATATTCATAATTGCGTTGATCTTGTCTCGGTCAGCCTCTATTCCATCAGAGCTTATTTTGTGTCCAAGAAATTTCACTTGCTTCACTCCAAACTCACATTTTTCATTTAGAGTGAGACCTGCACGTTCCAACTTCTGGAGGACCTCACGCAGTCTGTCATCATGTTCAGCTGCATCCTTTCCAAACACCAAGATGTCATCAGCGTGGCACAGTGTACCTGGTGTGCCAGAAACTATCTGGCAGATTCTCAGCTGGAAATGCTCTGGTGCTGAGGAAATTCAGAGTCTCCCAAACAGAGTGATGAAAGTTGTCAGTGGTTCAGAGTCTTTGTGTAAAGGTATTTGCCAAAATCCTGACGTGGCATCCAATTTAGAGAAAACCACGGCTCCATCTAGTTTTGCGAGAGTCTTGTCTACCGCTGGCAGTAAATGTCTTTCTCGACGCACACTTTCATTTAGTCTGGTCAGATCCACGCAGACCCTTATGTTTCCATTAGGTTTTGGAACGACCACCATACCTCAGACCACTCGGTTGGCTCTTGGATCTGCCGGACATCTGCCATATTTTCCATTTTCTGGAGCTCTGATTGTACCTTGTCCATAAGAGGCAATGCTACACGTCTCGGAACTGCAGGGCATATAGTGTTGCTCCATAACAGCTGCCACCTGCTGGAGCAAGGGTAGACACAGAATAGCTGGAAGACCTAGCAATGGCATCACTAGGTTTTTCACAACAAATATTTCTTGTTCAGTTTTCTGTTTACCCTTTTTCAGACACGCCCTGAATGTGCCCAGGACGGTCAATGGTTGATTATTGGGCCACATATAATCCTCTGTGCCTTTTTCAGTTCACCATCTCTGGCTCTGGAATATTCCGATTCTGGGATTGCTGTGACCGCTGCTCCTGTATCCAACTTAAAGTTAACAAGTTCTCCATTCATTTCAATGTTTTGTTTCCATATGTCTTGTTTTTGACTCTGACTTTGTATTGTTCCCATGAATGCACATTCAGATTCTTCTGGTCGTCTTCTATTGACTCAACGCCGTGTCCTGTTCGACACATTGCAGCAAAATGACCACTTTTCTTGCACCTTCTGCTTCCCTTGCTGGACATTGCTTCCACGGGTGTTGAGGGCATTTTTCACATCTTGAGCAATCTTTTGTTCTCTGGACTGTTTGTTTATTCTTCTGTTGTGAGAACATCTTAAATTTGCCTTGTTTTCTTGTTGATAAAGCGTCTACATTTGCTTCTTTTATTTCTGACTTTTGTCTTATCAGTGGCTGTTGTTTCTTTACCTCCTCATTTTGTCGGACCTGTGTTATTGTTTTGGTCAAAGTGAGGTTAGGATCTAGCTGTAATCCTTCTGATCATTTTCCATCTCTTATTCCTCTTATCATCTCTTCCTGCACATGACCATATTGTCAGAATTCAGCTTATGAACATCAGTGATGAAGTTTTCCACTGTTTCTCCAGCTGCTGGTATCTGCTGTTAAACTCTTTCATACACGACATTATGTCTGCCAATGAAATGTTCCGTCAGAGCTTTGCTTCATATATGTGTCTCTGGTCATCAGCCATTGTGAGAGTGTTCAAGACGTCGTCACTTTTCCCACCCGTAACGTCTAGAAGTTGATCTGGTGCCTCTGACTTCTCTGCAGGTCCTGATCAACCCGGAATCGCTCAAAACGCCACTGAGTCCAACTGTTTGGCTCATCAAAGTTGTGGAGGTATTGAAAAAACGTGTTCCATCCTGACACAGTCTCTCCTCCTTCCGTTACTCAGAAGAAAAAGCCGACAAGCTCACTGGTTTAGCTGCTTAGCATTAGCTTTAGCTTGCGTCCCGGAGAACAACTTCTGACGTCTTCCCGACACGTTACAGATGTTTTCGTCACTCACGGTTGTCTTTGCCAACTTCTGACACAATGTACGATTTTGTTGCTCAACTCGTTCGTTTTTAAAGGAGACTCAGTGACTCGAGCACAGTTTGATTTATTTAGTGCCAACTAAGAATCAAGGTTTCAAACTGTGTCTCCAGATATTTACTTCAAATGAACGACAGTTGCTAAAGATTTCTTTGAAAATATGTTTTTCAATTGAAAACTAAGTTGCTTCAGTAGAATACTGAATCAAAAACTTAGTTACTGCCAATAGAAGTTATATTTTCCATCCTTAAAAAAAAGTTGCTTCAAAATATATATAGGGTCAAAGTTCATGACCGTAGGTGAGGGTCAAAGTTCATGACGTAGATGAGGGTCAAAGCTCATGACGTAGGTGAAGGGTCAATGTTCATGACCGTAGGTGAGGGTCAAAGTTCATGACGTAGATGAGGGTCAAAGCTCATGACGTAGGTGAAGGGTCAATGTTCATGACCGTAGGTGAAGGTCAAAGTTCATGACCGTAGGTGAGGGTCAAAGTTCATGACGTAGGTAAGGGTAAAAGCTCATGACGTAGATGAGGGTCAAAGTTCATGACGTAGATGAGGGTCAAAGCTCATGACGTAGGTGAAGGTCAAAGTTCATGACTGTAGGTGAGGGTCAAAGTTCATGACGTAGGTGAGGGTAAAAGCTCATGACGTAGATGATGGTCAAAGCTCATGACGTAGGTGAAGGGTCAATGTTCATGACCGTAGGTGAGGGTCAAAGTTCATGACGTAGATGAGGGTCAAAGCTCATGACGTAGGTGAAGGGTCAATGTTCATGACCGTAGGTGAAGGTCAAAGTTCATGACCGTAGGTGAGGGTCAAAGTTCATGACGTAGGTGAGGGTAAAAGCTCATGACGTAGATGAGGGTCAAAGTTCATGACGTAGATGAGGGTCAAAGCTCATGACGTAGGTGAAGGTCAAAGTTCATGACTGTAGGTGAGGGTCAAAGTTCATGACGTAGGTGAGGGTAAAAGCTCATGACGTAGATGAGGGTCAAAGCTCATGACGTAGGTGAAGGGTCAGGAGAGGAGGAGGAAGAGGAAGAGGAGGAGGATGAAGAGATGGAGGAGGAGGAGGAGGAGGAAGAGATGGAGGAGGAGGAGGAAGAGATGGAGGAGAAGGAGGAGGAGGAGGAGGAGGTGGGGGAGGAGGAGGAGGTGGAGGAGGGAGTGGAAGAGAGGGAGGGGGAGTGCAGACGGTGATGGTCTCTAAACGCCTCTCTTAGGTCAATATGGAGCCTGTAACTCGCCCGACTCTAATGGCATTATGGGATCATGTGTTAGTAAAAGTCAAGTGATGACAGTGAAGAACTAAAGTTGTTCTTATATCAGTGAAGTTACTTCTTACACTAACAGTTTTGTTAATCAATCATGAATCATCAAGCGATAAAGTAGAACTTTGAACAGGTGTGGTCAGACAGTTGTTTAACTGAGTGTTTCTTATGTAAAGTACTATGTTACTCTGAAGGTTACTCATATAAACATTAATATATTCATGTAAATAACTCCTGCATTCCTTCTTCTAGATCAACATCGTGACTAAACTTGTCAAACGTCGTGATTCTCGTGGAAAATGTTTTGTTGTTGAACGATGTCGTAAAAGTGTGAGTCAACTACATGTTGCACTGATGTCTCTGACAGGACACACCTCCTCACTGACGGTAGATCAGTGTTTCCCTGAGTCTGGATCACAAGCAGCTCAGCTCACCTGGAAGTTTCACCTACAAACATGGACACAAGTCTTCAGAGCAGAGAGCTGCTCACAGGTCAGTGACTTTTTTCATGCTGCCATGTTCCCCAGCCAGAGTGTGAATGCATGAGTCAAGAGTGAGTTTGTGAGGTGAATACATGAATCAAGAGTGAAGTGAATATATAATTCAAGAGTGATGTGATTAAATGAATCAACAGTGAGGTGAATACATGAATCAAGAGTGAGGTGAATAAATGAATCAAAAGTGAAGTGAATAAATGAATCAAGAGTGATTTGAATAAATTAATCATGAGTGAGGTGAATACATTAATCAAGAGTGAGGCGAATACATGAATCAAGAGTGAGGTGAATATATTAATCATGAGTGAGGTGAATAAATTAATCAATACTTTGGTGAATACATGAATCAAGACTGAGGTGAATACATGAATCAAGACTGAGGTGAATACAAGATCAAGAGTGAGGTGAATAAATGAATCATGAGGTAGGTGAATAAATGAATCATGAGTGAGGTGAATAAATCAATCATGAGTGAGGTGAATACAAGAATCAAGAGTGAGGTGAATAAATGAATCATGAGGTAGGTGAATAAATGAATCATGAGTGAGGTGAATAAATGAATCATGTGTGAGGTGAATACATGAATCAAGAGTGAGGTGAATAAATGAATCATGAGGTAGGTGAACAAATGAATCATGAGTGAGGTGAATAAATGAATCATGAGTGAGGTGAATAAATGAATCAAGACTGAGGTGAATAAATGAATCAAGACTGAGGTGAAAAAGAAAATAATTCTTCATGTGTTGATTGAATGAGTGAAAACATAAAAAGTGGCTCAAAGTCAGTCAAAGAACAAATTGCTCTCATATCGACATGTGCATCAATCATTAACCTGGTGACTGGATGAAGAATCGAGGGCTATAAACACAGTTGGGCAGCAGCAGGTGAACTCTGATCCTGACTGTTGATAACGTCTGAACTCTGTTCCGGCATCTTTTGATTCCAGCAATAAAAAGTGTTCAGAGACCAAGAGTCAAAGTTCATGTGAAGATCAGCAACAACTAGAGTGAACACATGAATGTGTGGTTGAGCAACAACATGTTGTTTGTGTAACAACACAATGATGACGAGTGATGATGCTGTTGTGTTTGTGTGCAGGTGTGGACACAGAGGAGGAAGATCCTGCCTCTAAACCTCCTCTGGATGAAGACCATGACAGTCAGACCAGAGCTCAGAGGTGAGAAGATCACGTCTCTGTCACACCTACAAATACTGGAATCTTCTTCTCACTGAAACTTGTGTGTGTTCAGATCAAAGCTACGTACATCTGCTGGACCTGGACCTGGACAAAGACCAGGACCAGGACCTGGACCAGGACCTGGACCTGCTCCCAGCTGTGTGTCTCTGAAGAGTGACGTGTCTATGGGAAGATTTATTGACTTCAGAGGTGAACAGAAGCATCAGAGGTGAGAGACAACAGGAGCAACATGACATTTACTGGTCAGATGGTGAACGACAGAAGTGTTGATCAGAGTTGTGTCTCTTTCAGGATCTACCAGGAGAAACAAGAAGAGTCTGAACTCAACTGTGAGTCTCTGAAGAGTGAAGCATCAATGGGACAACCTATTGATTTCAAAGGTGGACAAGAGTCTTCAGGAGACAGGTGAGGTTTTCTTCTCTCTTTTCTCCACTGATACCAACTGCTCATGAACTGTGAGTCAAAAGTGCTGCAGACAGTCGTGAAAGAAAGTCAACATCCAAGAGAAGAAGCAACAAACTGAAGCCATGAAGTCTTGCTCAGATCATTGGTGACATTGTAGAAGTAGAACTTATCGACTACCTGATGTTCTTCACAGAGAGGATCAGCAGGTCTCAGATGTTCTCCAGTGTGTCCAGCAGCATCAGACAGATGTGGAGTCCACGATTCAGGTACGTTCTTCAGCTTCACCTGCGAACTACAGCAGCTGCTTCTGCTGCTTCATGAAGCTCTGAGTACTGGACACCTGCATCTGTCAGCTTCACACTTGAGCTGTTCCTACATGAACCAGAAGGTCTGGTGTGGCTGAGACTCTTGTTTGGTTCTGGAGAGAAGATGAGATTTAAATATAATTTTTCCTTCTATGACGTCAATAAGAGACGTAATATCACGTCCTGCTCGTGAAGAAAGTTGAGACCTGCCTCTAGTCATATGTGTCTGTGTGTGTTTCAGCTGCTGGAGGAGAAGGTCATGACCCTGGTGAAGGAGGAACTGGAGAGAGTGAAGAAGTTTCTCAGACCAGGTGAGCAGAAACACCTGGATGATGAGGAAGAGGAGGAGTCGAAGTGTGAAGAGGAGCAGATGAGGAGCAGCAGAGAAGCTTTCCTGAATATCATCCTGAACTTCCTGAGGAGCATGAAGCAGGAGGAGCTTGCTGGTCGCCTGTGGGGAAGTAAGAGGATTTGAACCTTCAACCTGCTGAATATGACGTCTTGAAGTAAATTTGTGATGGAAGTTCCTGCAGCTGATGAGAAGATTGATCTTCTAGAATCTTGAGCTTCATGTGACTTCTCTTCTTCAGGAAGTCATGCTGGAAAGCGTCAAAGACGACTGAAGAGGAGCCTGAAGAAGAAGTTCCACAGTGTGTCTGAGGGGGTCGCTAAAGCAGGAAACTCTGCTCCTCTGAATCAGATCTACACGGAGCTCTACATCACTGAGGGGGGCACAGACCAGGTCAACCAGGAGCACGAGGTCCGACAGATCGAAGCAGCCACCAGGAACCAGACCAGACCAGAAACTACCATCAGAACAGAAGACCTCTTTAAAGCCTCACCTGAGAGAGACCCACCAATCAGGAGCCTGCTGACTAAGGGCGTGGCTGGCATTGGGAAGACCCTCCTGACACGGAAGATCACTCTGGACTGGGCTGAAGACAAAGCCCACCAGAACTTCCACCTCATGTTTCCTTTCACCTTCAGAGAGCTGAACCTGCTGAAAGAGAAGAAGTTGAGTTTGATGGAACTTGTTCATCTTTTCTTTCCTGAAACCAAAGATCTCATCAGTTTTGAAGGACTCCAGGTCCTGTTCATCTTTGATGGTCTGGACGAGTGTCGACTCCCTCTGGACTTCCTCAACAGTCAGGTCCTGACAGCAGCTACAGAGTCCACCTCAGTAGACGTCCTCCTGACAAACCTCATCAGAGGGAATCTTCTTCCCTCAGCTCATCTCTGGATCACCACACGACCTGCAGCAGCCAATCAGATCCCTCCTGAGTGTGTGGACATGGTGACAGAGGTCAGAGGGTTCACTGACCTCCAGAAGGAGGAGTACTTCAGAAAGAGGTCCAGTGATGAGGAGCAGACCAGCAGCATCATCTCTCACATCAAGACCTCACGAAGCCTCCACATCATGTGTCACATCCCGATCTTCTGCTGGATCATTGCCACAGTACTGGAGGACATGTTGAAGAGAGGAGAGACAGGACAGCTGCCCAACACCCTGACTGAGATGTTCATCCACTTCCTGGTGGTTCTGTCCAAAGTCAAGAAGATGAAGTACCATGGAGCAGCTGGGACAGACACAGTTTGGGATCCTGAGAGCAGGGAGATGATGGAGTCTCTGGGAAAACTGGCTTTTGAGCATCTGAAGAAAGGAAACTTGGTCTTCTATGAATCAGACCTGACAGAGTGTGACATCAACATCACAGCTGCTTCACTTCACTCAGGAGTCTTCACTCAGATCTTCAGAGAGGAGAGAGGACTCTACCAGGACCAGATGTTCTGCTTCATCCACCTGAGTCTTCAGGAGTTTCTGGCTGCTCTTCATGTTCACCAGAACTTCATCAAGTCTGGAGTCAACTTGCTTGATTCACAACAACCATCCAAACTGTCAAGAATGTTTAGAAACAAACTTCCAATCAAAAGTTTCTACCAGAGAACCATCAATGAAGCTGTAGAAAGTCCAAATGGACATCTGGACTTGTTCCTGCGCTTCCTTCTGGGTCTTTCTCTGCAGACCAGCCAGAGTCTCCTGACAGGTTTACTGAAACAAACAGGAAGAAGCTCTTGGACCAATCAGGACACAGCAAAGCTCATCAAGGAGAAGATCAGTGAGAATGTGTCTCCAGAGAGAATCATCAACCTGTTCCACTGTCTGAATGAAGTGAAGGACACTTCTCTGGTGGAGGAGGTCCAACAGCAGCTGAGATCAGGACGTCTCTCCACAGATAAACTGTCTCCTGCTCAATGGTCCAGCCTGGCCTTCATCTTACTGTCCTCAGAGGAACATCTGAAAGTGTTTGACCTGAAGAAATACTCTACCTCAGAGGAGGTTCTTGAGAGGCTTCTGCCGGTGGTTCAAGCTTCAAATGAAGTTCTGTAAGTGGATCATTGGAACATCTCTGATATGAACCATGAATGTTTGATTTCCTTCTTCATTTTATTCAGGCTGAGAAACTCCAACTTCCTTTCTCTCTTCATGGTTTTTCTTTCACGTTGTTTTGTAAATCCATCATTTTCTAAAGTCACTTTTTGAAACAACATCAACTTATATTTGAATTTCATGAGCAAACACTTGAACATGTGTCGTGGACACAAACACACAAACAGGGAATGAACAACTGTATGTTTCTCCCTCAGGCACAGACAGGGTTTATTTTAGGATTGTCCCCAAAATCCAGCGTGAAAACGGAACATAAATGAAGAAAATGAAAAGTTTAACCAGTGTTAATAGAACAGAAAATAACATTCAGAAACAACCTCCTTTAAAAATAGTCTCCAAACTTGACAAATGTTTCAAAAGTTGAAAGTAATTCAGTGCATGTGAAGCAAACATGGGAGAAGAAATGAAGGTGAATGTGACGGAGGATGATTGAAACTCCATCTGTGTCACAACATAGATCCACTGGATCCAAAGATGGAGAGAATTCACCTTGAATTTTCTAACTGTAAACATTCAAATGAAGACAACAATGTTGAGAGAGTGCAGGAGTGTGAGTGACAAACACACACACATTGTTTGAGCTTGTATTACCTGCAACACCTTCACACTCACACCTGACACTGTTATGAATAATAACTTTGTAAACCTGTTCATATTGAATTGAAGGTTAAAAAACAAATAGAATAAATTGACTGAAGTGAATCTTCACGATTGAATCAGTGTCTTGATTGAATTGAAGATATTTTTACTCTGGAAAAGAATTAGACACAACAATTGAGAGAAAACACACAAAAACACTGAGATAAGTAAGTGAATAGAAAAAGAATCAATGATGTGTTATTATGATCAATATACATGTAACAACCTTTTATTTTCATTTGTCATTGTTGTTTGTTTTGTGACTCTTTTTATTTTTCCTTATGTTATCTTGTGTTTGTTTCTCATATAAACACAAATCAATCCTCTTGTTGACGACACTCGTCTCTTTCACAGGCTGAGCAGGTGTGGACTGACAGAGAGAAGTTGTTCACTTCTGTCCTCAGTCCTCAGCTCTCCGTCCTCTAGTCTGACTCAACTGGACCTGAGTCTCAACAAACTGAAGGATCCAGGAGTGGAGCTGCTGTCTGCTGGACTGAAGAGTCCACACTGTCACCTGGAGACTCTCAGGTCAGAACATCATGTCTTCAGCTTCAGAACATGTGAAAGTCAGAGGTGAGACTCCAGAGAGTCAAAGTTGAGTCTCCAGTGAGTTCTTCAATGAAGCAGATGATTCTAAGTGACCTCAGTCTTCAGCAGGTTCTCACACTTGAACTTGATTTGTTCTTCTGCTGGGTCGTGCTGTTCAGTATGTTGACACATATTTACTGATCTCAGATCCATTCAAACACATTTGAGAGACTCTTGTGATGTCATCACTTGTTCTGTTGCTAGATTTCAATGCAGGGTAATGTTCATGGTGATGTGAGCATGTGTGATGAACACATCAGCAACTGTATGAAAAGTCAAACATGTTCTTCTTCATCACAATATTCATCAGTGTCGTCTCACATCCTGCTCATATCTTTCATTTCAACTCATCTCTGTGTCACCAACTCACTCCTTCTTTCTCTCTTCATGGTTTTTCTTTCACCTTGTTTTGTAAATCCATCCTTTTCTAAAGTCACTTTTTGAAATAACATCAACTTTTCATTTGAATTTCATGAGCAAACACTTGAACATGTGACGTGGACACAAACACACAAACAGTGAATGAATAACTCTGTATTATTATTTTATTTATTTATCCTTTATTCATCCAGGTTAGTCTCATTGACATTAAAATCTCTTTTACAAGAGAGACCTGGACAGGATGGACAGCAAAACAGTTACACATAAAAACTATTTCATACAGTATTAAGTCCATTGGTACAATATCAGAAAAAGATAAAAGATTACTGACTAAAAACATTCACACTTGCTGATAGAGTTCGACGTCAAATTCTTGACAACAGCCTTGAATTTGTTAAAAGTCACTAGAGTCTCAAACTTGTGCTGCTTCTTCAGCTTCTTCCACGATGACGGCGCAGAAATCTTAAAAGCTGTTTTACCCAGTTCAGTACGAGCTGGAGGAACATTCATAACCTATAATCTCCTTGTAGATACAAACATGCCAATGACTAAGTCGTCGCCAAGAGAGCGAAGGCCAGTGAACTCTTGAGTATAGTGTGCAGTGATGGGTTAAGGGTCTTCAGTTTGTCATGAACCTCAAGGCTCCATGTTACACAGTGTCCAACATCTTTAGACAGTGAGCTGATGAATTCATGTACAACACATCTCCAGAATCAAGAACGGTCAGGAAGGTAGCTTCGACTCGTCGTCGAGCCTAACCTTAGTTTCAGTTTATTTACCAGGTTTTGTATGTGAATTTTAAAGAGATGTGGTCATCAATCACAAAACCCAAGTATTTGTGAAAATACTCCTCAATTGCAGGACCTTGGGAAGTTAAAATATTGTGATTTATCTCAATCTTTTTGTAATTTGAAAATACCATAAGTTTGGTCTTATCAGCATGGAGAACAAGCTTCAGTTGACAAAGCTGAGCCTGCACTTGATCAAAAGCACGTTGCATGAACTCAAAAGCCTTATTAAGTGAGGATGCAAAACAATAAATTTCGGTGTCTTCCGCATAGAAATGGAAAGATGCTTTCTGGACATTTTGTCCAAGGCTGTTCATGTACAGGGTAAATAACAGTGGTCCTAAAACTGAACCCTATTTTTACTCTGGAAAAGAATTAGACACAACAATTGAGAGAAAACACACAAAAACACTGAGATAAGTAAGTGAATAGTAAAAGAATCAATGATGTGTTTATCACGATGGAACTGAGAAACCCAGGATACAGGTACTGGAAAACGGTGACGACAAGACAAGGACGTGACAGAGAGTGGAGGCTTAAGAACACAGGGGAGCAATCAGCAGCAGCTGGGGGCGGGACTAACAAGACACGGCTGGACCAATCACTACTCAGACAGGAGGAAGTAAGACTAGCACAGACACTGAAGGGAGCGGATTTCACAATAAAACCGGAAACACAAGGAGGAACATGTAGACTCATGACAGTGTTATTATGATCAATATACATGTAACAACCTTTTATTTTCATTTGTCATTGTTGTTTGTTTTGTGACTCTTTTTATTTTTCCTTATGTTATCTTGTGTTTGTTTCTCATATAAACACAAATCAATCCTCTTGTTGACGACACTCGTCTCTTTCACAGGCTGATCAACTGTCGACTGTCAGAGAGAAGTTGTTCACTTCTGTCCTCAGTCCTCAGCTCTCCGTCCTCTAGTCTGACTCAACTGGACCTGAGTGAGAACTTTGCCTTGAAGGATCCAGGAGTGGAGCTGCTGTCTGCTGGACTGAAGAGTCCACACTGTCACCTGGAGACTCTCAGGTCAGAACATCATGTCTTCAGCTTCAGAACATGTGAAAGTCAGAGGTGAGACTCCAGAGAGTCAAAGCTGCGCGTGGATCACTCGTCTTTTATTTGTAGGATTCTGCACATAAATCAAAATACTGTTTGAGGATGGATCGCTCACACACTCGTTGCTCTCGCTCTAGAAACACCACACAATAAGTTAAACGCTAAACAATTAAACAAACATTTACAATAAAACTGCTACTAAACAAAGAACATAAAATATGTCTAGTGCAGGGGTGGCCAACCAGTCAGAGGCTAAGAGCCACATTTTTTTTACTGTGTTACCGCAAAGAGCCACATCATACACACACACACACACACACACACACACACACAAACCCTTCCTCACACACACACAGACCTCTGCTTAGCCAGATTTATTGTAAATGTCACACACCAACATAATGACAGAATTTGACTTCTACAGACCACGGGTCAGTCATTTTCAACAATGAACATCGTGTGCACTGTGTCTCACACACAAACTCTCAGTTCAACCAAGTCCATAAACAAAAATATAATAATTAAAATGTCTTTTTTATCTTACTATGCATGTTGCTTATTGGGACTTCTGGCTTCCTTGCTTTGAACAAACCTCTTCAGATCTGGCTTGTATTATTGCGCGTTGGATGAAAATACCGTATTGAACTCAAGCGAAGCGAACACGCACATTAAAAAAAACACAAACCCAAACTTCGATATGAACGTCATAGTGATGGCATCGGCAGTTCTTTTGACTGAACTGAATCACTAGAATCAGTTCATTAAAAGGATTTGTTCAGTTCGTTCGTTCACCAAATCACTAACTCAGTGCTTATGGAGCTCTGACTGCAATTTCTTCTACTTCCTGAACGCAGCCAAACAATCCGTTACTAGGTTTAATGATTCAGACCCGAGGTTCACGTTCACTGCACTTGAGGGACAATTAAAAAAAAAGAAAAATAAAGTGCGTTCACGGAAAAGGACCAGTACACAGACATTCGTCAGACATTCAGCAAATAGAGAAGATCTTGAGGTGTGTTCACAGCCGAACATGAATCCCTGTTCACTGAACGAATCTGTGCCAACATAAAAACTAAATGTTCTGTAGCAAAGTCTTATCATAGAATCCCTCCCACCGGCACGGTCGCGGCGTTCAACTGAACTGAGAAAGGAATGAATCACTTCATGAAGTGATTCGGTTCAGTACGTTCACTCAAAAGATCGTTCGTTCAAACAAATCGTTCGTGACGACACAACACTAGAACGTTAGAGCCGCATGAAACCAGGCAAAGAGCCGCATGCGGCCCGGGAGCCACGGGTTGGCCAGGCCTGGTCTAGTGCTTCACCCTCATTCAAAGACGGCTCAATGACCCTTTGACAGTTCGTAGTACACTTGAATGCACCATGCACTTTTTCATCTTTAAGACCACACATCTTCTGTAACAATGAGACGTAGGTCTCTGTAACAAGTCGATGACCAATGCAAGACCGAACAAATGGTTCTCAAGGGCACCAGCGACCACATTCTTGTTGCCAGGTACATAGTTCGGATCAAAACTATAAGCTGCCAACTTGGACACCGATCTTTTTTCACATGCGTCCAAGCAGGGCTTAGTAAAAATGTAGGTTATGGGATTGTTATCTGTCCAAACTGTAAGATGTCTTCCTTTTAGCCAGTGACTGAACTTATCACAAACCGCCAGAAACTCTAGCCGATGAGCAGGTTAATTCAGCTGTGAACGTGAGAGGCTTTTACTGGCAAAAGCCACTGGTCGTGCTACAGTGCCCCCTGGTGGCAACTGTGAGAGGACAGCACCTAACCCATCAAAAGAAGCGTCTACAGCAGGAACAAGGGCTCTGTGAAGTCAGGGTGAGCCAGAGTGACACTGTGGACTGAGTCATGTTTAAGTGTTTGGAATGCAGCCTTACACTCAGCAGAACAATCACCGGGGGTGAGTTTGATGAAACCTTTTCAATTTAGGTTTGCGTTTTCTGCCTCTGCTGTTACAGGAGACAGGATCAGAAACAAGATCAAAAAGTGGTTTAGCTTCAGCTGAACATCCCTCTATGAAATGGTGAAAATACAGGACCATGCTAAGAAATGATCTCATCTTCTTTGCAGGAGTGATTCCATCAGGGTCAAACAGATCAGATTCTTCCACATCAAAAATGGCATTTATTTTATCAGCGTCCGTCTTTAACACCATTTGCACAAATAATGTGTCCTAAGAACCTTACAGATCTGCAAAGAAAGTTACATTTCCTAGGTGACAGCTTTAAGTTGTTAGCAGCAAGACGCGAAAAAAACATCTCCAACCGCTCAATTGCAACCTCCTCCGATGGAGCAAAAACCAGCAGGTCTTCCAGATAACACAAAAGACTGGTAAAGTTCTTATCACCAAATATGGACATCATCATCTGTATACATGTTGCGGGGCTGTTGGTAAGACCCTGGAGCATTCTATTATATTTGTGCAGACCAAACGGGAAGGAGAACACTTTAAATTTCTTATCCTCTTCGTGGAGTCTGACATTATAAAACCCTGATGTGAGGTCCATAGTGGAGAAAAATGTGTTACCAGGAAGCGCAGCAAGGGCGTCTGTCTGGTGGGGCAGGGGGTCCGCATCTTTCACTGTTCTGGCATCAACCATCTGAAGTCATTGCAAATGCGTAGGTCACCATTAGGTTTAACAACACGCACAAGAGGAGAAGAAAACTCACTCACAGATTCACGAATAATCCCCTGTTCCTCCATCTCATTTAGATCCTCAGTTTCTCATATTGACTAGAGGGGACACGGGGGTACTGCAGTCTGAAAGGCTTGTCGTCCAAACAGATTCTATATATACATATTCAGTTGCCTCAACACAATCCATTTTGTGTTTTGAGAAAGAACCATAACTTGGTTCTGACTCTGGTTCTGCAGCAGCATCTTTTCCAACAACCCCAGCAACCTCTCCATTGTAGAAGAGTCTTGATCAACTGGCTGCTGTCTCTCAGGTGGTTCACAGGCTGCTGTAGGTTAACTTCAACTCTATCCATGTTCACCTCTTCACTATGTTTGGCTGGTGTCTTCAAACTAGTCTATGAAATTCATCCAACTCGTCCTGCACTTCACGGCTGACCATTTATCCAAAGGATGGACCGGAATGTGAGCCAGATCTGGGTGATCAAACATTTGCCTTGTTCCCACAAGCAACCTGTGGCGACTGCAGCAGCTTTATTGAGGCGGAGCCAGTAGTCAAACGGGTCTTCATCTGTGAGAGTTGAACGAAAGGCACCTTGAATATCGTTCGGAAGAAAAATGTTTCCTCAAGAGACCATACACAGCGTGAGGACGGCGTGCAACATCTATCTCTCCATTTCTATCCCAAACTTCACTCTTTAGCTCGAGCCCTTAAATGTGTGAGAATTTCTTCGACCCGACTCTCCAGTTGAACATCACGTTTCTTGAAATAATCTTCCATCAACTCGAGCCATTCTTCCAACTCAACTTTGTCTGAACATCCCCACGGAAAACAAGAGGAGCCTTGAGTTCTCTTTGTGTTTCGTGTCTAACATGAGAGAATCTAGAAATGTCCGTTGGGAAGTGACTTGAACCATCATGGGCTCCTGAGCTGTTGTGTGGGGCTGATGGAGGGGCTGTCGTCCTTGGATGGGATACCATAGTCTCAGCTCACTGTCCTCCATATGTTGAACTACATCAGTCATTTGGTCAGTCATGTTGGCATTAGCTGAAGGTTGATAGTAGTCCATGTATAGTGGAAGTAGTCGACTCCTTGATTGTCAAACACACACACATTGTTTGAGCTTGTATTACCTGCAACACCTTCACACTCACACCTGACACTGTTATGAATAATAACTTTGTAAACCTGTTCATATTGAATTTAAGGTTAAAAAAACAAATAGAATAAATTGACTGAAGTGAATCTTCACGATTGAATCAGTGTCTTGATTAAATTGAAGATATTTTTACTCTGGAAAAGAATTCGACACAACAATTGAGAGAAAACACACAAAAACACTGAGATAAGTAAGTGAATAGAAAAAGAATCAATGATGTGTTATTATGATCAATATACATGTAACAACCTTTTATTTTCATTTGTCATTGTTGTTTGTTTTGTGACTCTTTTTATTTTTCCTTATGTTATCTTGTGTTTGTTTCTCATATAAACACAAATCAATCCTCTTGTTGACGACACTCGTCTCTTTCACAGGCTGAGAAACTGTGGACTGACAGAGAGAAGTTGTTCACTTCTGTCCTCAGTCCTCAGCTCTCCGTCCTCTAGTCTGACTCAACTGGACCTGAGTCTCAACGACCTGAAGGATCCAGGAGTGGAGCTGCTGTCTGCTGGACTGAAGAGTCCACACTGTCACCTGGAGACTCTCAGGTCAGAACATCATTTCAAACAAACACAAACACACACATGGATGTAAACAGTGAATGGATTCATGTTTCTTCATGAAACCTTTTTCACTCTGAGAAGGATTTGAATGACTTTTCCTCGACTCATGAACTTGGTTCTAGAAGTTGATATTTCATGAACACAACAGGAAGGTGAAGAATATTTCAGGTCATGTATAATATTTCAAGTCGCACAACACAAATCACACAACACATGGCACACCACAAAAGTCACACCACAAAAGTCGCACAACAAAAGTCACGCAACAAAAGTCACACCACAAAAGTCACACCACAAAAGTCACACAACAAAAGTCACATGACACGAGTCACATGACACGAGTCACACAACACAAATCACACAAATCAGACCACAAAACTCACACAACAAGAGTCACACACAACAAGTCACAACACAACTCACATGACACGAGTCACACAACACAAGTCACACAACACGACTCACACAAGTCACACAACACAACTCACACAACACAAGTCACAAAACACGACTCACACAACACAACTCCCAAAACACGACTCGAACAACACAACTCACACAACACAATCACACAACATGAGTCACACAAAAGAACTAAAAAGTGACACAACACAACTAACACAAGTCACACAACCCAAGTCACACTAAACAAGTCACACAACACGAGTCACACAACACTAATCACACAACACAAGTCACATAACACAACAAGAGTCACACAACAAAAGTCACACAACAAAAGTCACACAACGCGACTTACACAACACAAGTCAAATAACATGAGTCACACAACGAGTCAAAGTCGAGTTACACAACACCAGTGTGAGTGGAGTTACACAACACCAGTGTGAGTGGAGTTACACAACACAAGTGTGAGTGGAGTTACACAACACCAGTGTGAGTGGAGTTACACAACACCAGTGTGAGTGGAGTTACACAACACCAGTGTGAGTCGAGTTACACAACACCAGTGTGAGTCGAGTTACACAACACCAGTGTGAGTGGAGTTACACAACACCAGTGTGAGTGGAGTTACACAACAACAGTGTGAGTGGAGTTACACAACAACAGTGTGAGTGGAGTTACACAACACCAGTGTGAGTGGAGTTACACAACAACAGTGTGAGTGGAGTTACACAACAACAGTGTGAGTGGAGTTACACAACAACAGTGTGAGTGGAGTTACACAACACCAGCGTGAGTGGAGTTACACAACAACAGTGTGAGTGGAGTTACACAACACTAACACTAACACTGACATTAAACACAAACACACATCAATCCTCTTACAACAGTGAGTCATGTGATCATTTATACATCAAGTGTTGAACTGATGAAAACTTCATTATTTCATGTGTTGATCAAGTTGATCCTGATTGAAATCAAAGTCTTCAAATGTTCACACAATCATGTGATGATCTTATGAACGTCAAGAGTTCAGTGTTTCCTCCAATCAAGGCTTTCAAGTTAAAATAGAGAAAAAGTCTCTTGTTGACGTTTCCATCTCTTTCACAGGCTGAGCTCCTGTCGACTGTCAGAGAGAAGTTGTTCACTTCTGTCCTCAGTCCTCAGCTCTCCGTCCTCTAGTCTGACTCAACTGGACCTGAGTCACAACCTTGACCTGCAGGATCCAGGAGTGGAGCTGCTGTCTGCTGGACTGAAGAGTCCACACTGTCACCTGGAGACTCTCAGGTCAGAACATCATTTCAAACAAACACAAACACACACATGGATGTAAACAGTGAATGGATTCATGTTTCTTCATGAAACCTTTTTCACTCTGAGAAGGATTTGAATGACTTTTCCTCGACTCATGAACTTGGTTCTAGAAGTTGATATTTCATGAACACAACAGGAAGGTGAAGAATATTTCAGGTCATGTATAATATTTCAAGTCACACAACACAAGTCACACAACACAAGTCGCACAACACAAGTCACACAACTTAAGTCACACGACACGAGTCACACGACAAAAGTCACACCACAAAAGTCACACCACAAGTCACAACACAACTCACATGACACGTGTCACACAACACAAGTCACACAACACGACTCACACAAGTCACACGACTCACACAAGTCACACAACACGACTCACACAACACAACTCACACAACACAACTCACAAAAAACGACTCGAACAACACAACTCAAACAACACAACTCACACAACTCACACAACACAATCACACAGCATGAGTCACACAAAAGAACTCAAAAGTGACACAACACAACTCACACAACACAACTCACAAAACACGACTCAAACAACACAACTCAAACAACACAACTCACAGAACTCACACAACACAATCACACAGCATGAGTCACACAAAAGAACTCAAAAGTGACACAACACAACTAACACAAGTCACACAAGTACACAACACAAGTCACACAACCCAAGTCAGACTAAACAAGTCACACAACACAAGTCACACAACACTAATCACACAACACAAGTCACACAACATAAGTCCCACAACACGGGTCACACAACACAAGTCACACAACAAAAGTCACATAACACACCAAAAGTCACACAACAAAAGTCACACGACGCGACTCACACAACACAAGTCAAATTACATGAGTCACACAACGAGTCAAAGTCGAGTTACACAACACCAGTGTGAGTGGAGTTACACAACACCAGTGTGAGTGGAGTTACACAACACCAGTGTGAGTCGAGTTACACAACACCAGTGTGAGTCGAGTTACACAACACCAGTGTGAGTCGAGTTACACAACACTAGTGTGAGTCGAGTAACACAACACAAGTGTGAGTGGAGTTACACAACACCAGTGTGAGTCGAGTTACACAACACCAGTGTGAGTGGAGTTACACAACACCAGTGTGAGTGGAGTTACACAACACCAGTGTGAGTGGAGTTACACAACACAAGTGTGAGTGGAGTTACACAACACCAGTGTGAGTGGAGTTACACAACACCAGTGTGAGTCGAGTTACACAACACAAGTGTGAGTGGAGTTACACAACACCAGTGTGAGTGGAGTTACACAACACCAGTGTGAGTCGAGTTACACAACACCAGTGTGAGTCGAGTTACACAACACCAGTGTGAGTCGAGTTACACAACACTAGTGTGAGTCGAGTAACACAACACAAGTGTGAGTGGAGTTACACAACACCAGTGTGAGTCGAGTTACACAACACCAGTGTGAGTGGAGTTACACAACACCAGTGTGAGTGGAGTTACACAACACCAGTGTGAGTGGAGTTACACAACACAAGTGTGAGTGGAGTTACACAACACCAGTGTGAGTGGAGTTACACAACACCAGTGTGAGTCGAGTTACACAACACAAGTGTGAGTGGAGTTACACAACACCAGTGTGAGTCGAGTTACACAACACCAGTGTGAGTGGAGTTACACAACACAAGTGTGAGTGGAGTTACACAACACCAGTGTGAGTCGAGTTACACAACACCAGTGTGAGTGGAGTTACACAACACCAGTGTGAGTGGAGTTACACAACACCAGTGTGAATGGAGTTACACAACACTAACACTAACACTGACATTAAACACAAACACACATCAATCCTCTCACAACAGTGAGTCATGTGATCATTTATACATCAAGTGTTGAACTGATGAAAACTTCATTATTTCATGTGTTGATCAAGTTGATCCTGATTGAAATCAAAGTCTTCAAATGTTCACACAATCATGTGATGATCTTATGAACGTCAAGAGTTCAGTGTTTCCTCCAATCAAGGCTTTCAAGTCAAAATAGAGAAAAAGTCTCTTGTTGACGTTTCCGTCTCTTTCACAGGCTGAACTGGTGTCGACTGTCAGAGAGAAGTTGTTCACTTCTGTCCTCAGTCCTCAGCTCTCCGTCCTCTAGTCTGACTCAACTGGACCTGAGTCACAACAACCTGCAGGATCCAGGAGTGGAGCTGCTGTCTGCTGGACTGAAGAGTCCACACTGTCACCTGGAGACTCTCAGGTCAGAACATCATGTCTTCAGTTCTTCTGATTTAAAGAAACTGTTTCTCCTTCATTACAGTCTGTCAGCGTGTCAGATCTCAGCAGGAGGTTGTTCTTCTCTGGCCTCAGCTCTGACATCTAACCCGTCCCATCTGAGAGAGCTGGACCTGAGCTTCAATCATCCAGGAGGACCAGGACTGGAGCTGCTGTCTGCTGGACTGGAGAGTCCAGACTGGAGGCTGGAGACTCTCAGGTATGGACGGAGCAGCAGAACTCACTGACTGAGCTCCAAAGATCTTCAGACTGAACATGTGATCAGAAGCAGAGAGATGTGAGTGTGTGACGCTGCTCAGACTCTTCATCTGAACTGAGCACATGAATCCAACTCTCAGAGCTTCTCCATGTTCTCCTGCTGGACACCAGTGGAAGAACAAGGAGACAGTGGAGACTGAGCGAGTGTTTCTAGATCCATCTTTGTTGTGGTCAACACAGTCATGAAAGAACGTCCACTTAGCAGCATCTGAAGTCAAATGAATCTGATCTTCTCAATGTTTCCTCCTCCAGGCTGGATCACTGTGGACCACAGAGGTTAACATCTGGACTGAAGAAGTGTAAGTTTGATTTGATTGATGGATGAGAACTCCTTGACTCTGTCAGCTTCTAGTGGAGCAGTTGTGATGTTGAGATGTTGTTACACTTGAATCTGCTGATGGAGCTTCATCAAGTCCAGGATGATGGTGGAGATGAACGCAGAGATGTTTCAAGAACATGAAGAAACATCATGTTAGCTACATGCTAGTTTAGCTGCTGACTTGATATGGACACACTGGTGTCAATCAAATGTGACAAGATGATTCTGGGATGTTCCTCCTGGTTCTTCTCTGGAGGTGGTCCCAGTCTCAGAAGACTGTTGACTTCACTTTGATGATGATCTCCACTAGATGTCAACAAACAGAGCAGCCCTCCCTGGCTTGCTGGGACACTGAGTCCATGATTGTGTTGAAGAGAAAGTTCTTCCACCATCATCACCTCTCGTGTCTTCTTCTCTCAGACTTCCGTTCACTCTCACTGGACCCGGACACAGCACACCGGCGCCTCCTACTGTCCAACGACAACAGGACGGTGGAACTTGTGACGCAGGATCAGGATTATCTGGACCATCCCGACAGATTCCACCGGTGTCTTCAGGTGATGAGCAGAGAAGCTGTGACTGGACCATGTTACTGGGAGCTGGAGTGGAGAGGAGGAGCTTCTATCGCACTGACTCTCAGAAGAGACGGAGGGAAAGAAGACGAGTCTGAGTTTGGACAGAACCGTTATTCCTGGAGTCTGAGCTGCTCTGATGATGATGGATATAAATTCTATCACGATAAGAAAGAAACTGTCATCAAGAGTCAAGAAGTTTCTCACAGAGTAGGAATGTTGATGAACTTTAGTGAACCTGGATATTTAAACTTCTACAGTGTCTCCTCTGATGGACGGAAACACCTCGACACCTTCTTCACCTCCACTGAACCTTTGTACCTGGGATTTGGACTCACAGAGGTTCCTGGTTCTGGTTCCTCAGTGTGTGTGTGTGACCTGAGTGTGTGAGTGTGTTCCTCCAACACACTTGTGTTGCTGCTGTCAATCATCATTAAAGTGCTGACAGTGATGATGGAAGAAATCTGCTCCTGAAACAAACGTGTTGATCTGAATGTTGTTGAAGAAACTCTTTCATCACTTGTTGAGTCGACTGAAGACTTGAAGTTCAGTGGAGCACGAGTCACTTATGATGTTCATCATGATATAATAAAACATTTGGTTTAAAACTTTCAAGAGACTCAAGGTCACTTCACAATAAAAGGTTAGAAAGAAGGTCAGACGGGTAGATGTGAGGTCAGACGGGTACATGTGAGGTCAGACGGGTAGATGTGAGGTCAGACGGGTACATGTGAGGTCAGACAGGTACATGTGAGGTCAGACAGGTACATGTGAGGTCAGACAGGTACATGTGAGGTCAGACAGGTAGATGTTAAATCAAACACCATGATTTTGTGAATCTATTGAGTTGATTTTAGAATATATTTATTTATTGAACCTCCTTTGATTGACAACCATCATTTCTGACACACACACACACACACACACACACACACACACACACACACACACACACACACACACACACACACACACACACACACACACACACACACACACACACACACACACACACACACACACACACACACACACACACACACACACACACTCTTCTCTTCATTGTCATCAGAACCGTCACGAGGCTTCAGAGAAAGTTCTAGAAGTTCTTCTTCATCTGGACTCGTGGCTCCAGAGACAGTCCTCCAGGGTCTGTCGTCTGGTCCAGCCTCCAGTCCTGTCTCCCATGTTCACGCTCTCTCCAGGTCCTTGTACTTCTTGCGGAACACGGACACCTGGTCCTTGAAGAGCACCGGGTCCAGGCGCAGCTGCGAGTGCACCAGAGGCATGTAGCCAAACCAGCTGAAGGTGTTGATGCACTCCTGCCGCTGACTGAAGTGCTCGGGGTCGACCCAAGGAACCGTCCTGGTGCCCTGGTGAGCCAAGAGAAGGTGGTGAGACTAAGAGCATCGGCAGGATCTCAGGAAGAGGAGCGCCCACCTGTGGACCCGGGAGCTCCTTGGACTGCTTCCTCTGGACCACTTTGATTGGCGGCAGGTGCGTCTCATTCGTCTGTCATTCATTTGTCTTTCATAACAGAAGCCGAACTCTAACCCTCTCTTTGTCTCTTTTTCCTACTTCCAGGATCTCCTCACACTGGTGCACTTCTGAAGGGTCAGGGGTCAAACTATTTGGACAAATCAATTTCAAAACACGTTTTAATGTGTTTTTGTGAATTTTGTCATGTAGTTTCTATGTGTGTACTAAGAGTGAAGTTTGCCTGATGTCTTGTCAAAAGTACTGCAGTAATTATAAAGTACATGTTCAACATATGAACTCATTTGAAAGAATCACTTTCTTCTATCAACTCCCTTTTTTCACAGTGTCTCCCACAGATCCTAAGATCCTCTACTGTGAGGATTAATATTGAGCTCAACATTACCACGTGTCACACCTGAGGAGGAACTACACTTTACACATTCGTCAACCTTACGTTAATCAACCATTTCTTGGTTTCCAATGACATTCATCAGAAAAAAGGAGGAGAAGTTAGTTTTAATAGTGTGTTTGCAAAGATTCTTCAAACGATCGTCCACGTGTCACTTTTGACCTGAAGATCTGCAGGATCATGTATTCGCGTCAAACGGCTTCGTTCACCAATATTTATTGATGCTGATGACGTCGAAGACATGGTTTCTGTGGAATATTAAAACTTTCGGTTTGGTCCAGTACACGTGCCACGAATCTTCTTAGGTGGGTAAGATATTATTCTGAACCCCCGTTATATTATAAAGTACATATTTACCTGTCAGTCTGCCAAGTATCTTCTGAATCGATCGATTCGCACGTCGTTTTTTTGGAGCCGTTTCCTGTTGGAGTCGCACGAGTCATGTTGACATTTTCCGTCACTTCCGCCTGATTTCATGAAGTTCATCAATTCAATACGACGTCACTTTGCTTTATGTATCCACTGTTTTACATTTAAACAAATGATACTTTTGTTTCAAGACTGTTGAACAGATGCTCGTGGATCAGGTGTCGTTGCAGATCTTCAAGCTTCACACATGTGCATGAAGACCAAAGACATCACAGTCGCGTTTGATGCCACGACCCAGGAAGGTGTTCTCATCGCCAGTGAGCCCCACAAAAGATGTTCATGTCATCGCCGTTGACCAACTTCCTGGGGGAACTGCTGACGATTATGCCGACCATGTGGGTTCAGCAGTTGACGGTCTTGCCTCTGAATATGCAGATGACCAGCATGAAGATGTTGAGACGGTCGACAATAATCAACAACGTTTCAAATTCAAGGACGGATCGAGTGGCAGTAAACCAGTACACGAGAGATGGGGTAAAACTCTCAAGGGGTTAAACTGCCATCTTCACCCTCTTGATACCAGTTCATGTCCATCAACTTTAAAATCCCTGGAAGTTCTTTGGTAAAGACTGTCTGGCAGGTGATCTAGTACTTCAGATAAATAAGGTACAAGTACAGAAAGGGTGACCCAAAGGGATGCTCTATATTTTTAGAAAATAAAGGCCTACAGATATAATACCTCGTCACCGTGGTGATAGATCACACTTCTTCATATCGCCGGTAAACTTCCTTCATGTTTTTTCTACTGCGACTGTGTCAGTATGGGGGTGTCATAGCTCAGATGGTAGAGTGGTTGCCTGCAGTCCAAAAGGTTGCAGGTTCAATCCCAGCTTGTGTCATTGTGTCCCTGAGCAAGACACTTTACCCTGATTGCTCCTGATGTGATCATCATCAGTATGTGTGAATGGCTGTCAAAGCGCTTTGTGACCCTGGTCTAGAAAGGCGCTATATAAATAGAGATTATTATTATGTGGTGGTTTGCAGGCGTGCATTAAGAAGGACTTCTAAAAGACACACACACTTACTTTTTGGGGGCGCGCCTCTCAATACCCCCCTTCGAGGACAGACCTTTCTGAATATGTTAGAGATGCTGGCAACATGAAAACATTAGTTTATATATAATATATTATTATTATATATATTATAGTTATACCACAAATCTCTAAATGTAGATTTGGAGCCAGGGCCTTTAGTTTTCAAGCCCCTCTGCTGTGGAACCAACTACCGGCTTCAGTCCGGAGGGCAGACACCCTCTCTATGTTTAAAAACAATCTTAAAACCTTACTTTTCGATAAAGCCTATAACTAACTTAACTGTTTATCTTTAGCTGCTATAACTAACTTAACTGTTTATCTTAGCTGCTATAGGCTGAGAATGCTGGAGGAGTGTACACTAAATAAAACAAAATGAATATCTTTTGCAGTGTAACTAGACAAAACCGTATAACATATTTATTTTAGCGCGCTTTCAACCAGGGCGGCGCCTATAACTGGTCTGAACCTGCACATTCATGCTGAGTGTATGTAGCATGCTAGCACACTTTTCACACTTCATAGCACACACACATGCCCAATTCAGACGCACACACACACATGCCCAATTCAGACGCGCACACACACACAAATCCTTATATACAGTTTAAAGTAAGAGGAATTAAAGAAGGAGTTCTTAACCAACCTAGAAATGCAATGAACGACACCAGACCACAAGTTTTCATCAACTCTTGGATCATGAGTTTCACTTGCGTGACGTGTTGCCAGGAATACGCAAGTGCTGCCACCTTGTGTCTGTTTCCTGCAACTTCATGTCATTTCTCTCTTATTCCCTCTTAGTGGGACTGAACAACAAAACAAAAGCAGTGACAACAAACCAAAAAGTGACAGAAGACATTATATAATTACATCTAAATAAAAGCACTTGTGAGTATCGTTCCAAAGGACACAATGAAAACTCAAATGTTTCACTCAATCACTTTTATTTTATTTTGGATTGTCAGTGATTAGTTTGTAAACCTATAAAGACAGATAAACCATTTTAATTATCAATTTAGATTAAACATTCTAAATTCATTTTAAATTAACTTGAACATTGAAACATTTTGAATTCAAACAATTTAACATTTTAAATTCATTCAAACATTCGAATATTTTAAATTAATTTAAACATCTTAATCTAATATTTTAAATGAATCAACAAGCACTAAATCTAATTTCTTGAATTTTCCAAACTCAAATGTTATTTTATCAAAACCCATTGATCACAAAATCCATATAATGCTGCAATGTGTTCCTTAACTAATATTAAACGCAGTTAAACATCCATTTGAACATCTCAGAAGCATTCAATCAATACACAATCAAAGTAAAGAAAACATTTCACCGACCATTGGCGTCTTTGGACTGAAGCCATTGTTGTGAACTTGGAGCGTCTTCTCTCTCTGACTGACTGACTGACTGAGACCCTCCATTACCTCACAGTTCACAGGTGCTGCTCATTAGTGACAATGACTGAAGCAGTGCTGTGTCTCAAATCGCATACTAGCTACTCAAAGTTAGTATTTATAGTATGCGAAATTAAGTGCGCCACGCACACTAAATTGGCGTACTAACATTCCCACAGAACTGAGTATGGTTCGATGGACACTAACCACCCTAAATGGCCGCCATATTAATGACGTTGACGTTGTGAACGGAAGTTACGTCACTACCAGTCAAATGGAGGCAAGAGAGCACGTTGAGAGCGACGCCCCCTCGGTCAATTTTTCAACTTTATACCGATGTAAGTTTTTCATTTCATATGTTTGCACTAGTGCTGTTGTATAGAAACGTCAGTAACGTTTGTTTATTTGTATTTTGGATGAAAACGTGAATGCTAATGTTATTTCGCTAGCTTGTGAGCGAACACTCACTAAACATACGTCATGACATGTACGTTACGTTTATTGTACTATAAGATGTGTGTTCACAGCCGAAATGCTGAAGCTAGCGTATCAGCACACAGTATATAAACAATATTGTTTTTACTGTTCTGAGTATAGATATTATTGTATTTATTTTCATTTAAAAATGTATTTATTTTTAAGGGGGCGATGAAGACACAAGGGCCCTCATTGAGTGGCGATCAATGCAGCCATCACTGGCTATGAGGAAGTGAATGAACAACATATTTGATCATGCTAACATGAATGACACCTTTCATAACTTACATGTTTGTAGACATTGATGTTACTGTAAGGAGTGTCATTGCATAGTTGTGTCAACTTGTATTTCAATCAGGGTGTTCATTAAGGCCCGGGAGCTGGGGGGGAAGGTGACCCCAGCCTACGTCAAAAAGAAGTGGGAAAACCTTAAGCAAGCATACAAGGTTGGTTTTCAAGCTAAGATGTGCTGCTGGCAAACACATTACTCCCAGAAACATTATTAGAAGTTAAATGGCTTCATATGACAATAAGGATAGAGACGTAAAAAATATCATTCCCTCTAATTCTTTCCTTCACAGAAGCTGAAGTCAACTGGGGTCAGCACAGAGGGGGGTGAAGTCACTGCCGCATCCTGGAAGTGATTTACCTCGATGGATGAGGCGATTGATGTTGAGGACGTTGAGGACGTTGTGGACGTTGAAGACGTTGTGGACGTTGTGGACGTTGTGGACGTTGTGGATGTTGAGGACGTTGTGGACGTTGTGGACGTTGTGGATGTTGTGGACGTTGAGGACGTTGTGGACGTTGAGGACGTTGTGGACGTTGAGGATGTTGTGGACGTTGAGGATGTTGTGGACCTTGAGGACGTTGAGGACGTTGTGGACGTTGTGGACGTTGTGGACGTTGGATGAGGCGATTGACGTTGTGGACGTTGAGGACGTTGTGGACGTTGAGGACGTTGTGGACGTTGAGGACGTTGTGGACGTTGAGGACGTTGTGGGCGTTGAGGACCTTGTGGATGTTGAGGACGTTGAGGACGTTGAGGACGTTGAGGACCCTGTGGACCTTGTGGACGTTGAGGACGTTGAGGACGTTGTGGACGTTGAGGACGTTGTGGACGTTGAGGAAGTTGAGGAAGTTGTGGACGTTGTGGACCTTGAGGACGTTGAGGACGTTGAGGACGTTGTGGACGTTGAGGACGTTGTGGACGTTGTGGACCTTGAGGACGTTGTGGACGTTGTGGACGTTGAGGACGTTGAGGACGTTGTGGACGTTGAGGACGTTGTGGACATTGAGGACGTTGTGGACGTTGAGGACGTTGTGGACGTTGAGGACGTTGTGGACGTTGAGGACGATGGATGAGGCGATTGACGTTGTGGACGTTGAGGACGTTGTGGACGTTGAGGACGTTGTGGACGTTGAGGACGATGGATGAGGCGATTGACGTTGTGGACGTTGAGGAAGTTGAGGAAGTTGTGGACGTTGTGGACGTTGTGGACCTTGAGGACGTTGTGGACGTTGAGGACGTTGAGGACGTTGTGGACGTTGTGGACGTTGTGGACGTTGAGGAGGTTGTGGACGTTGAGGACGTTGAGGACGTTGTGGACGTTGTGGACGTTGTGGACGTTGAGGACGTTGTGGACGTTGAGGACGATGGATGAGGCGATTGACGTTGTGGACGTTGAGGACGTTGTGGACGTTGAGGACGTTGTGGACGTTGAGGACGATGGATGAGGCGATTGACGTTGAGGACGTTGTGGACGTTGAGGACGTTGTGGACGTTGTGGACGTTGTGGATGTTGTGGACGTTGAGGACGTTGTGGACGTTGTGGACGTTGAGGACGTTGTGGATGTTGAGGACGTTGAGGACGTTGTGGACGATGGATGAGGCGATTGACTTGTGGACGTTGTGGACGTTGTGGACGTTGTGGACGTTGAGGACGTTGTGGACGTTGAGGACGATGGATGAGGCGATTGACGTTGTGGACGTTGTGGACGTTGTGGACGTTGAGGACGTTGTGGACGTTGAGGACGTTGTGGACGTTGTGGACGTTGAGGACGTTGTGGACGTTGAGGACGTTGTGTACGTTGTGGACGTTGTGGACGTTGAGGACGTTGTGGACGTTGAGGACGTTGTGGACGTTGAGGACGTTGAGGACGTTGTGGACGTTGAGGACGATGGATGAGGCGATTGACGTTGTGGACGTTGAGGACGTTGTGGACGTTGAGGACGTTGTGGACGTTGAGGACGTTGTGGACGTTGTGGACGTTGAGGACGTTGTGGACGTTGAGGACGTTGAGGACGTTGTGTACGTTGTGGACGTTGAGGACGTTGAGGACGTTGTGGACGTTGAGGACGTTGTGGACGTTGTGGACGTTGAGGACGATGGATGAGGCGATAGACGTTGTGGACGTTGAGGACGTTGAGGACGTTGTGGACGTTGAGGACGATGGATGAGGCGATTGACGTTGTGGACGTTGTGGACGTTGAGGACGATGGATGAGGCGATTGACGTTGTGGACGTTGAGGACGTTGAGGACGTTGTGGACGTTGAGGACGTTGAGGACGTTGTGGACGTTGTGGACGTTGAGGACGTTGTGGATGTTGAGGACGTTGTGGACGTTGAGGACGATGGATGAGGCGATTGACGTTGTGGACGTTGAGGACGTTGTGGACGTTGAGGACGATGGATGAGGCGATTGACGTTGAGGATGTTGTGGACGTTGAGGACGTTGAGGACGTTGTGGACGTTGTGGACGTTGTGGACGTTGTGGACGTTGTGGACGTTGTGGATGTTGTGGACGTTGAGGACGTTGTGGACGTTGTGGACGTTGAGGACGTTGTGGACGATGGATGAGGCGATTGACGTTGTGGACGTTGTGGACGTTGTGGACGTTGAGGACGTTGTGGACGTTGAGGACGTTGAGGACGTTGTGTACGTTGTGGACGTTGAGGACGTTGAGGACGTTGTGGACGTTGAGGACGTTGTGGACGTTGTGGACGTTGAGGACGATGGATGAGGCGATAGACGTTGTGGACGTTGAGGACGTTGTGGACGTTGAGGACGATGGATGAGGCGATTGACGTTGTGGACGTTGAGGACGTTGTGGACGTTGAGGACGATGGATGAGGCGATTGACGTTGTGGACGTTGAGGACGTTGTGGACGTTGAGGACGTTGAGGACGTTGTGGACGTTGAGGACGTTGAGGACGTTGAGGACGTTGTGGACGTTGAGGATGTTGAGGACGTTGAGGACGATGGATGAGGCGATTGACGTTGTGGACGTTGAGGACGTTGTGGACGTTGTGGACGTTGAGGATGTTGTGGACGTTGTGGACGTTGAGGACGTTGTGGACGTTGAGGACGTTGAGGACGATGGATGAGGCGATTGACGTTGTGGACGTTGAGGACGTTGAGGACGTTGTGGACGTTGTGGACGTTGAGGACGTTGTGGACGTTGTGGACGTTGAGGACGTTGTGGACGTTGAGGACGTTGAGGACGTTGTGGACGTTAAGGACGTTGTGGACGTTGTGGACGTTGAGGACGTTGTGGACGTTGTGGACGTTGAGGACGTTGTGGACGTTGAGGACGTTGAAAAGCTCGAATAAACCTTTAAATAAAGTATTAAATGATTGAATATTAAAAAATAAACCATTAAATAAAGTATTAAATGACTAAATATTAAAAAATAAACCTTTAAATAAAGTATTAAATGATTGAATATTAAAAAATAAACCATTAAATAAAGTATTAAATGACTAAATATTAAAAAATAAACCTTTAAATAAAGTATTAAATGATTGAATATTAAAAAATAAACCATTAAATAAAGTATTAAATGATTGAATATTAAAAAATAAACCATTAAATAAAGTATTAAATGATTGAATATTAAAAAATAAACCATTAAATAAAGTGTTAAATGATTGAATATTAAAAAAATAAACCTTTAAATAAAGTATTAAATGATTGAATTTTAAAAAATAAACCTTTAAATAAAGTATTTAATGATTTAATATTAAAAAATAAACCTTTAAATAAAGTATTAAATGATTCAATATTAAAAAATAAACCATTAACTAAAGTATTAAATGATTGAATATTAAAAAATAAACCTTTAAATAAAGTATTAAATGATTCAATATTAAAAAAAATAACCTTTATATGAATAAATTATTAAATGATTCAATATTAAAAAATAAACCTTTAATAAAAAAACTATTAAATGATTCAATATTAAAAATTAAACTTTTAATAAAAAAAGTATTAAATAATTGAATATTAAAAAATAAACCTTTAAATAAAATATTAAATGATTGAATATTAAAAAATAAACCTTTAAATAAATAAAGTATTAAATGATTCAATATTAAAAAAAATAACCTTTATATGAATAAATTATTAAACGATTCAATATTAAAAAAAAAACCTTTAATTAAAAAAAAGTATTAAATGATTGAATATTAAAAATTAAACGTTTAATAAAAAAAAGTATTAAATGATTGAATATTAAAAAAAATAACCTTTATATAAATACTGTATTAAATAATTGAATATTAAAAAATAAACCTTTGGGGCGCTGCTGAGCATAGCAATGGACTAGACAAGTTTTTTGGAGCTCCACAGAACGAATAAATAAAAGTAATTTTTTCAGGGCACTTTTTGGAAAATATTCGATTTTTACCTTTGTTAAGCCATATACCTTAAAAATGGAAACTGCGAAATGGCTGGTAAATCAAGCAAAGGTAGGCAAACAACGACTCAAGCCACGAGGCCTTCGACTTTAGCCTCGAGCTCCATTGAAGTAGCTTTCCTGAAAGAGTGTCTCGACACCCGACGCGTCACCGAGTCGCTCAAGATGGAGCTACTATCTTCGGTGCGCAAGGATTTAGCTTCTTCAAACAGAAGCTCGAGCAGTGTTGGAGAGTGAGATGGCGGTGATTCGAGCGGATATTGTTGCAGCGCGAGCGCAGCTCAAAGAATACAGGTCCACGACCTCTGAACTCTCCGCCATGAAAGCTACGTGGAGTGGACGGGGTTCGGTTCGGATTTGCTTATCCTGCGCGCTTCAGAATCACGTACAAGAACGTGTAGAAATCCTTCTACTGCTGCAGAGGCGCGAGTATGTCAACAAAAACATCAGTGGAGACACGTGACGCGTGAAGACACTCCGGTGAGACAGTGATTTAACAACATTATAGCAACTGATTCAACTTTTTCTACACGTTTAATACAAGTTAATGTTATTTTGATGTTCTCCTTTATCCTTGTTGATGCTGGTTATTTAAATACCAATCATGTGAGTCCTTCTTATTGTCATTAGATGTTTATGATAAATAATACTATAATTGAAGTGAGCCTTACTTGTATTAAGTTCTGTTGGAGCAACTTTAGCTTCCTGAGCATGTTAGTGCAGATACCTTTTACGGTAGGTTGTGCGATCTCTCCTTTTTTTTTGGAGAAGATTGTCACGTGTGTGTGTGTTGTTCTCTGTTGTTCAAGGGCATTATGTGTTGTTGTTGTTTTTGTTTGTTTTGTTTACTCCATACAGTTACTGTATACTGTATACTGTATTTACACCCATGTTAAAATATGAGTCACAACCCACTGTCTTTAGGTTCAACACCTTTTATAAGCTGGAACGTAAAAGGAGTGAACATCCTATTGAGCGTAACAAGGTTCTTACACACCTGAAGTCATTAAGTGGAGAGATAATGTTCTTACAAGAGACACACTTACGTCCAGAAGAACACTCAAAGTTAAAGAGGGGATGATAGAACATGTTTATCACTCTAATTATGGGGATAGGTCAAGAGGAGCTGCCATACTTATTAGAAAAGGAGTCTGTTTTCAACTCACCAATGTCACATCTGATAACAAGGGAAGATATGTCATAGTCGTGGGTAGATTGTCTGGAACTGAGGCGGCACTAGTTAATGTTTATGGCCCTAACTGATCCTCACTTCTTCTCTAGACTAATAGCAACTATTCCAGATCCTAACAAATATAACATCATTTTAGGAGGTGACTTTAATCTCGTACCTGAGCCAACGTTAGATCCTGCACTAAACTTCAAAATAATTTATCAAAATCAGCAAATACAGTAAATCTCATTAAACAATCTTATGCACTTACTGACCCCTGGAGGAAATTAAACCTCACTACCAAACAATATTCTTTTTTTTCACATGTCCACCAATCGTTTTTCGAGGATTGACTTTTTTCTGATAGACAACAGAATTTTGACGTGTGTAACAAAATGCCAATACCACAGTATTGTGATTTCCGATCATGCACCAGTTCAACTGGACATAGCATTTCCAGACAGTGCACCAGTCCAACTGGACAATGCATTTCCAGACAGTGCACCAGTCCAACTGGACATAGCATTTCCAGACAGTGTACCAGTCCAACTGGACATAGCATTTCCAGACAGTGTACCAGTCCAACTGGACATAGCATTTCCAGACAGTGTACCAGTCCAACTGGAAATAGCATTTCCAGACAGTGCACCAGTTCAACTGGACAAGGCATTTCCAGACAGTGCACCAGTCCAACTGGACATAGCATTTCCAGACAGTGCACCAGTTCAACTGGACATAGCATTTCCAGACAGTGCACCAGTTCAACTGGACATAGCATTTCCAGACAGTGCACCAGTTCAACTGGACATAGCATTTCCAGACAGTGCACCAGTCCAACTGGACAAGGCATTTCCAGACAGTGCACCAGTTCAACTGGACATAGCATTTCCAGACAGTGTACCAGTCCAACTGGACATAGCATTTCCAGACAGTGCACCAGTTCAACTGGACATAGCATTTCCAGACAGTGCACCAGTTCAACTGGACATAGCATTTCCAGACAGTGCACCAGTTCAACTGGACATAGCATTTCCAGACAGTGCACCAGTTCAACTGGACATAGCATTTCCATCTCTTATTGTCAAGCAAAAACTTTCAACATTTTCTCTCGGATCAAATTGATTTCTTTCTTGACATCAATATTACTCCCGGAATGTCCGACACTTCAATCTGGGAGGCACTCAAAGCTTATCTAAGGGGACAAATTATTTGATTTTCAGCAAATGTCAAGAAAGAAAGAACTAAACGCCTCAATGAGATACAGCAGAAATGATTACAATTAGATAAAAAATGTGCATCTCAGCCTAATCCATCCTTATTCAATGAAAGACAATTATTACAAGCCGAATACAATCATTTAACCACTGTCCAAATTGAGAGACTCCTCCTGAAAACAAAACAAACCTACTATGAACACAGTGACAAAGTGGCTCGACTACTGTCACCAAATCAAACAATCGGCAGCAAATCGTATCATTTCTGAAATGAATACAGCTGAGGGTTTGACATCCGTACATCCACAAACTATTAATGACCAGAAAATGTTATAGCAACCTTTATACCTCTGAGACTTCTGCAACATCATTGGAGATTGAGGACTTTTTATAAAATATGCAAATTCCCCAAATGAATAAACAAGAACAATCTGTTATAGACTCCAGAATAACAACAGAGGAAATAACTCTAGCTATAAACTCAATGCAAAGCGTAAAAGCACCTGGTCCAGATGGATTCCCCACTGAAGTTTATAAAATGTTTTCAATAAACTTTCACCTATTTTAAGTAAATTATTTGAAGAAACACTAACTTCAAAACTACCACCAACAATGAATCAGGCGACTACCTTACCTTACCTTACCTTATCTTACCTCACCTTACCTTACCTTACCTTACCTTATCTTACCTCACCTTACCTCACCTTACCTTACCTTACCTTACCTTTTCTTACCTCACCTTACCTTACCTTACCTTACCTTACCTTATCTTACCTTACCTTACCTTACCTTAACGGCCCATAAGCCTTCTCTGCTGCGACTATAAAATTCTCACTAAAGTTCTGTCTCGTCGTCTGGAAACAGTGACCAAAATAATCCACCCTGACCAGACTGGTTTTGCTCCAGGTAGGCAATCTTTCTTTAACATGCGACGTTGACTTAATATTTTATATAATTCCCATTCCACTGAAATGCCAGAAGTTGTTATCTCACTTGACGCTGAAAAAGCATTTGATCGGTGGAGTGGGAATACTTATTTACAGTGTTGGGAAAATTTGGTTTTGGTTCGAACTTTATATCTTGGATCAAAATAATCTATTCCACACCAGTGGCTGCAGTACACACTAACTCAATAACATCAACGTATTTTAAACTTTACAGAGGAACAAGACAGGGTTGTTGTCTCACCTTTTCTTTTTGATTTAGCTATTGAGCCTCTGGCTCTGAGGAAAGAGGAGGAAATCTTTGGAGTGTTGAGGAACAAGGAAATTCATAAATGTTCACTATATGCTGATGACCTTTTGCTCTATTTGTCTAATCCAGTAGTTTCAATACCTGGAGTTATTGAAATATTAAAAATATTTGGTCACATTTCAGGTTACAAATTAAATTTTTCAAAAAGTGCTGTATTTCCAATCAATGATCTGGCAAAATCAATCGACTATAATATCTTCCCCTTTCAGTTAACAAACAAATGTACCTACTTGGGTTTAAAGATTACACATGTATACCAAGATTTCTTCCACAATCACTTCAAAACTCTGTTTGAACCAAAAATGACCTTTTAAGGTGGAGCCACTTACCAATCTCATTAGCAGGAAGGGTGAACACTATAAAGATGACTGTTCTTCCCCGTTTCCTCTATTTCTTTCAAATGATTCCATATTATTTACCCAAATCTGTTTTTAAGGAACTTGACAGTTTAATTTCTGCATTTATATGGAACCGATCGGTGCCAAGAATGAAAAAATGTTTTCTGGAAATTCCAAGGTTGGAGGGAGGACTTGGTCTTCCTAACTTTATGTTCTATTACTCGGCAGCAAATGTGTGCAAATTTGCATTTTGTGTTGGTGCATGGTGGGAAAAACGAGGTCCACTTTGGGCTAATTTGGAAATAAATAATAATAATGCCATAAGTGCTACATTACCAATAGGCCAGCACCAGATCTCAACCCTGTTGTGAAAAATTCTATAAAGATTTGGAATCAATTTCGGAAACATTTTAATTTAAAAGATTTAATTACATTCTCTCCCTTAATGAATAATCATCTTTTCCCCCCGTCCGAGATGGACACTGGTTTCCAGGTCTGGCACAGTAGTGAACTGGTATTTCTAAAAGACTTGATTCAAAATAATCATTTTCTAACATTTGAGTATCTACAACAAAAACACAATCTTCATAAAAGTAATTTCTTCAGATATCTCCAAGTCAGGAGTTTTGCCAATAAATATCTTAAATTTCCACTTGTGCAATCCAACAACACATGCAATGAGATTCTTTCCTTAAATCCACACATAAAAGGTCATATTTCCAAAATATATAGGATCATGCAAAATGTCAAACCTCTGTCATGGGACAAAACTAAGCCTGGGAACAAGATTTAAACATTAAATGATCTGCAAGTTTCTGGCAGCGTAGCTTAGAGTGTATCCATTCGTCATCTTACTGCATAAAGCAACGTCTCATACAATTTAAAGTGTTACATCGTTTGCATTATTCAAATGAGAGACTTGCTAAAATCTACCCAGACGTCAGTCCACATTGTTTAAGATGTTCTCACAGCCCAGCTACTTTGGGTCATATGTTCTGGCATTGTCCATCACTCAAAGGTTTCTGGAGTAGAATATTTGAATGTATTTCCCACATGTGTAAAAAAGTAATAACACCTTCTCCACACATCTGTATATTTGGAGTACCTCCACCTGACCTCTCTGTAAATACAGCACATGCAAACGCAAATGCATTTTCCTCATTGATGGCACGCAGACTTGTTCTTCTGCAGTGGAAGTCAGACAAGCCACCATCATTTAAGAGTTGGATTCAAGAACTTCTCTCTATGTTGCAGTTAGAGAAAATAAAATACAGTCGGTCAAATTGTCTGGAGAAGTTCCATGAAACCTGGTCTCCGTTCATGCAGCATGTTAAAGAGCTGAACCTTACATAATACTTTAACAGTTTGGGTTATATTTTTATTTTTACCACCATATGTATGGAGAATTGTTTTTTCTTTTTTTTTTTGTCTGTTTGTATCAATGTATACTATTATGCATCATTGTTCCTTTTTTGAGTTGATTTGTTTTATGTGTGTGTATATATATATACAAGAATGTTTTCACCATTGTTATATTTTATTCATCTGTCTTTGTCAAGCCCTGATTGTTAAGAGGTGGGTGGGGGTCTGGATCTCTGAGACCGCGGGGTGGTTTTCTACGGGGGTGGAGGGCGGGATCTTCCTTTGTTTTTGTATTATACCTTTTATTTTACTTATTTTGTGTGTGTGTTTCAAAATGTATGTCTTAATATCTGAAAATCAATAAAAAGATGTTTAAAAAATAAAAAAAAAAAAAAAAAAATACACATGTAAAAACATTACCTAGAGATACACATGTATAAACATTACCTAGAGATACACATGTATAAACATTACTTAGAGATACACATGTATAAACATTACCTAGAGATACACATGTAAAAACATTAACTAGAGATACACATGTATAAACATTACTTAGAGATACACATGTATAAACATTACCTAGAGATACACATGTAAAAACATTACGTAGAGATACACATGTATAAACATTACGTAGAGATACACATGTATAAACATTACCTAGAGATACACATGTAAAAACATTACCTAGAGATACACATGTAAAAACATTACCTAGAGATACACATGTATAAACATTACTTAGAGATACACATGTATAAACATTACCTAGAGATACACATGTAAAAACATTACTTAGAGATACACATGTAAAAACATTACTTAGAGATACACATGTAAAAACATTAACTAGAGATACACATGTAAAAACATTACTTAGAGATACACATGTAAAAACATTAACTAGAGATACACATGTAAAACATTACCTAGAGTTACACATGTAAAAACATTACTTAGAGATACACATGTAAAACATTACCTAGAGTTACACATGTAAAAACATTAACTAGAGATACACATGTAAAACATTACCTAGAGTTACACATGTATAAACATTACCTAGAGATACACATGTAAAACATTACCTAGAGATACACATGTAAAACATTACCTAGAGATACACATGTATAAACATTACCTAGAGATACACATGTATAAACATTACCTAGAGATACACATGTAAAAACATTACCTAGAGATACACATGTATAAACATTACCTAGAGATACACATGTAAAAACATTACTTAGAGGTACACATGTAAAAACATTACTTAGAGATACACATGTATAAACATTACCTAGAGATACACATGTAAAAACATTACATAGAGATACACATGTAAAACAAGACCTAGAGATACACATGTAAAAACATTACCTAGAGATACACATGTAAAACATTACCTAGAGATACACATGTAAAACATTACCTAGAGATACACATGTATAAACATTACCTAGAGATACACATGTTAAAAACATTACCTAGAGATACACATGTAAAACAAGACCTAGAGATACACATGTAAAACATTACCTAGAGATACACATGTAAAACATTACCTAGAGATACACATGTAAAAACATGTACCTAGAGATACACATGTTAAAAACATTACCTAGAGATACACATGTAAAAACATTACCTAGAGATACACATGTAAAACATTACCTAGAGATACACATGTATAAACATTACCTAGAGATACACATGTAAAAACATTAACTAGAGATACACATGTAAAACATTACCTATAGATACACATGTAAAAACATTACCTAGAGATACACATGTATAAACCTTACCTAGAGATACACATGTATAAACATTACCTAGAGATACACATGTAAAAACATTACCTAGAGATACCAACACGTCCTCACACCCAAGGCGTCAACCGTGCTACGCCGTGCAATGTCCCCCTGGCGTCACTAAGGTAACGTTACAGGGGGGACAAAAACGTCGGTATATGCCTACCCCGGTCACCCAGTAATATACAGAGCACCCCCTGACGTCAAATTCAAACAACCCTGATTACATTTGACGCGTCGCCCACCTCTTCGTTGCCATGGTAACGTGACGTGACGTGTCGCTCTTCTCCTTTAGCTACCGTAATTCTACAACTATGAAGCGCACTTGAAATGTTTAATGTCAACAGTGCGACTCTAACCCCGATTGTGCTTTACGACCTCAAACCACTTTAAGGAGGTACAGAGTGAATATAAATCGGTAAAAATGCTTAATTTTAATTTTTTGAAGCTTGGATTGTTCACGCATCGCGGAAGTCAAGAGGCTCTCGCGGATTAATACATGCTTAAAAGGTCCTGTAAAAGTAAGTAAGTAAGTAAGTAATATTTATTTATATAGCGCTTTTCGAGACCAGGGTCACAAAGCGCTTAAACAATCAAAACAATACTCAAAAAAGTACATACTTTAAAGATCAAGATAATACTGAGAACAACACAGGAGTTCGAGAAATTCAAGGAAAAGCCTGAACAAATAGAAACGTCTTAAGATGTTTCTTAAAGGAGTCAGTAGACTCCATCAAGCGCAAAGAGAGAGAAGATCGTTCCAAAGCTTAGGAGCAACAGCCTGAAAAGATTTCTCTCCTCTGGTCCTGAGCCGTGTGCGTGGAACCATAAGTAGATTCTGATCCACAGACCTCAGAGCCCGAGCTGGGGTGTAAGGCTGGATCAGATCAGTGATGATCAAGGAGGAGCCTGACCATGAATAGATCTGAAAGTAAGAACCAGAATTTTAAGTTGATCCTGAAAGAAACTGGAAGCCAGTGAAGAGTTTTAAGGACCGGAGAGATGTGAGTTCTTCTACTTGAGCGGGTCAGAATTCTCGCTGCAGAGTTCTGAATCAACTGCAGACGAGACAACTCCTTCTTGTTAAGACATGAAAACAAACTGTTACAATAGTCCAGACGAGAAGAAACAAACGCATGGATTACAAGCTCCAGATCATGTTGTGACAACATTTTCCTAAGTTTAGAAAAGTGACTATATTGTATATTTTTAGGTGTTTCAACTCCATAATGTTGACATTGTTTTATGAATGAGTAAAATAAAGTCTGTGCTATTTCGCTTGATCCTCTTTATAATCCGGTGCGCTTTCCTATGAAAATAGAAGCTTTCATTGAGATTGCGTTTATGGACATATGTTTTCTTTTTATTTAGCTGCGATTATAAGCGTCTACGTGACGTTTGTCAACATTAATCGCGATCCTGCAGGGGTGACGTCACACATGCTAATCAACTGATCCTGCAGCGGTGACGTCACACCACAGGAATAAAATGAGATATTGTGCTTGTTTGTTTAAAAGCGCCATGAATACAATTGTAGATGTGTGCTTGTATAAAGACCGAATTAAGTTTAGTTTAAATTTAGCGTCAGCTAAAAAGTTTTCAAATTGCCGCATACGCAACTTCCGGATGATGACGTCACACTTGTTTACAAAGATCGATCGCATTTTATCCTCACGTTTGTGCATAACTTAACCAGGTGCGCGTCACTCGTCTATTGAGGTAAGATATCATTATTGCTTTAAGACTCAGAAATAATGTTTCATTGCGTGTAATGTAACTTTCTGTGGTGCGTTAACACGAGAGCTAGTTCGCTAAAACTTAGCTTTTTAAATTATAATGTAACTCACGCACGTATTTTTTTTGTTATTTTGAAGGACGAAAATATATTTATATTCCAATAAAAAGTTTTCTATATTGGTGGGTCATGGTAGGCGATTTATTTTATTAATATTCAAGATGTTGATTTCATTTATCACTTCCGCATATTAATACAGATAACATATTTATTGTATTTAAGTATATAAGTATACGTTTATTTTAACCCTTTTGGATGAGGGATTTGATCTGTTGTTGTTTTCTTTAAATGAAAGAATATATATAAAATAATAATGAAAAGTATTTTAAATTCCAGCATAAAGAGGTAAACCAGATGGAAACACAATCAAACAATGGATGAAGGAAACATGGAGAGCTTATCTCTGAATGATCACGTATACTTGCTTGTATTTATTGATTTATTATATTTAAAAGGGAGCACTAGAATGTTTTTGTTTTTGCATGGAAGTGACCTGCAAGAACTGCCCAGAACTCCAGACCTGCTTGACATGAAACATTTCTCTCTGTGGTTCCTGGCAAATGATTTCAAATGTGAAGTAAGTGAGTAATATTTGTAACATAGTGAACACAAACTTGTAAACCTACAGCACATCCCATCATGGAAATAATCTAAAATGCAATGTTATGTTCTTTTCTAGGTGAGATGGAGTGCTGCATATCAGGTGCTGGACTAACCATCGGAGGTGGAAGGGGTCAACATGTCAAAAGCAGGTGAGATGTTACATCATACACACTTTGGTCATTAAAATAGTCATGTTTGGTAATAATGATCAATACATTTCTGTGGCAGGACGCACTGACATGCTGACGCTTATGGTCAAGGTTTTCTGGCTTCTGTTGTTGGAAACACTCGGTCGTGCCTGTCAAGGTGGAAGGTACACTAGACTGAGTCTTTTTCAATAGATTTTACACTTCAAATGATCAGAATCAAACGATTTCATTAATACAATATTTTCCAGGTTCTGTTGACTTTCGGACAAAGAGGATTCGACGTTGTTATGGCAGTAAGGAGACGGCAGGAAGTGAAAGATTCTTGAGAAGGAGATGAACCACCTATGGAATTCTCTGTCAAGTCGTTGTGATTCCCTGAAAGAGTTGTCTCGCATGGCAGCGTCACAGCAAGGTAAGAGTTTATTTAGCAAGTGAAGAACAGAAGTACAGCTGATCATTCTTATTGTCTTATTCTTTTAAGATGCACCATGGGCTTGACTGGTGAGGCTTTGAAGGATCTTCAGAGCCTTTGAGGAGCAGCAGCAAGTCAGCATGACGTCACTCGAACCATGACTCGGACCAGAAACTACTACACACAAGTCTTCGATGAGGACGAGTCCATCAACGTCGTGCAGATTCACTCTGATGGTTACTCGTGACATTTGTGACGATCTGTGAACATTTGTTTGATATGAAACCTGTAATAAAGCACAATTTGACATAATTTTGAATAATGCTCGCATAGTATTCATCCCAACATGATCAATGCAGTTGTAACTTCAGAGATGCCTATAATTGATACCAATGAATGCTTAAAAAATTTAAATAAAGTTTTTATGATAACAGTTCATATCTCTTATTATGACAGGTTGATAAAAAGCATCTCATGTACAATATTCATATTGGAGTTAATAGCTTGTCCAGTGTCAAAAGTTAAAAGTTAACTACTATTGGGAATAATTACATCTATAATCACATGTAATCAATAATATGTATTGCATAAGTACAAACATAATCATACATTGGTAATCAATAACATGTACATTAATTGTGTCATGCTCATTTTCAGACCCCCAGGGGCCGCTGGGAATGAACTGGGGCCAAAAACGTGGTTTTCATGACTGTTGCTCTTTTGCTCTTATGTGACCTCTGTGACCCTCAGACATATGAAACTTGGTCTGCCTGACATCTGACACCTCTAAAATCATATGCTCGTGGAACCATAATGATAACTCCTCCCAAACCGGAAGTAGCTTCAGGAAGCACCTAGAAAAACGCCCTTGAAAACATGTGTACATATGGAACATGAAGAACCTCTAAAAGTTTCAGATCATTTAAATTAACAATGGTCGATTTATAGAGCTTCAAAGTCCAGATTTCTCCAAGTTTCCCATGATACCATGGGGCACAGGAAGTTCATAGCAACATCAAACCACCACAGTTCAACTCAGAATGGAGTCTAGAATAACATATCCAAATATCAGCTCTGAGGTCTGAGTAGAAAAAAAGTTCCCAAATCCATTCCTGGAAAATCAGGTCTCGTCATTCTGTCACACTCAGAGACCATCTTGACAGAAGAATGACAACCTCTCCCTCATTTTTGCACCAATGGACACCAGATTTCTTACATAGATACTAGGGGACCGTCAGACTCTGTAAATTAAATTTTATCTTACTAGCTTCACATGGGCCCACGTGACAGTCTCTTGAAGTTATAGAATTAACCCTTTCATGTCCAACAGGCCACAATAGCCAAAATAGGTCAATAGGTCAGAGATTTCTAAAGCTACTTAAACCAAAATTTACATGTTTGATATTTAGTTCATTGTGAACACACACACTAATTTTCAGACCTCCAGGGGCCTCGGACCAGAAACAGGAGGCAAAAAGCACATTTTTTCACAACAGTTGCTATTTTGCTCTAATTTGACCTCTGTGACCCTCAGCCATATGAAACTTGGTCTGTGTGACCTCTGACACCTGCAAAATCATATGCTGGTAGAACCATAATGATAATCCCTCCCAAACCGGAAGTAGCTTCAGGAAGCACCTAGAAAAACACCCTTGAACATATATGTGTACAAATGGAACATGAAGAACCTCTAAAAGTTTCAGATCATTTAAATTAACAATGGTCGATTTATAGAGCTTCAAAGTCCAGATTTCTCCAAGTTTCCCATGATACCATGGGGCACAGGAAGTTCATAGCAACATCAAACCACCACAGCTCAACTCAGAATGGAGTCTAGAATAACATATCCAAATATCAGCTCTGAGGTCTGGTTAGAAAAAAAGTTGCCTAAGTCCATTCCTGAAGGATCAGGGTCTGCATATTCTGTTACACTTAGAGACCATCTTGACAGAAGAATGACAACCTCTCCCTCATTTTTGGACTCATTGAACCACACTTCTCACAGGATAGTAGGAGACCATCTGAATGTGTCATATAAATATCAGCTTTACAACGGCCTTCATGCCTCTTGAAGTTAGAGAATTAACCCTTTGATGTAGTACAGGCCACTACAAACAAATGAATCATGTTGGTGTGTGTAGTTTTCTGATAGTATAACAGCAGTCCTGAGTCACCTATCAATAACATAAATATGTATATTATAAAGTTCAAACATGTACTGTGGGTCTCACAAAGCTTTTAGACGTGCCGTCTTCTATTTCATAGTTTGAGTGTAATTTACAAATAGCTCTTCAGTTGCTATTTTAAACGATGATGATTACTGATGATTTAAATCAATTTTTTACTGTTACCCAGATCACATGGAATGACAACATTATGAAAGTTATTGCAAGTGTGGTGATTTCAAGAAAGCAGTGGTTTATCTCTATTTATATCTTAAATATCTCCACTGTGTTTTGCTGCATGTTTGTTTGTTTATGTTTGTATTTTGTTTATGTACTTTGGGTGTTGATGGTTAATATTGAGTAGTGAAGGGTTAGGTATAGATGAGCTTATGCTTCATCCTTCTTAATTTGGACCTGTTGGGTAAATATTATTGTTTTGACTATAATTATTGTTTGACTAATGTCATTGGTTTTGTTTGTTTGTCTTAAGTTTACTTTCTTATGCAACATGTTTCAAATAAAGCATTAATTAATTCATGATTCATTAACATATGATGTCTGCTTTGTCTGAATATTGTTCATGTTGAACTCTATGTCGATCTCAAACACATTTTAACACTTTTAACACATTACCTGCACTGATGATGAATACTATGGGATGTTATTCAAAATGAAATCAAATTGTGCTTTATTACAGGTTTCATATCAAACAATTGTTCACAGATCGTCACAAATGTCACGAGTAACCATCAGAGTGAATCTGCATGACGTTGATGGTCTTTCCTCATCGAAGACTTGTGTGTAGTAGTTTCTGGTCCGAGTCATGGATCGAGTGACGTCATGCTGACTTGCTGCTGCTCATCAAAGGCTCTGAAGATCCTTCAAAGCCTCACCAGTCAAGCCCATGGTGCATCTTAAAAGAATAGGACAATAAGAATGAGCAGCTGTACTTCTGTTCTTCACTTGCTAAATAAACTCTTACCTTGCTGTGACGCTGCCATGCGAGACAACTCTTTCAGGGAATCACAACGACTTGACAGAGTCCAGAGGTGGTTCATCTCCTTCTCAAGAATCTTACACTTCCTGCTGTCTCCTTACTGCCATAATAACGTTGAATGCTCTTTGTCTGAAAGTCAACAGAACCTGGAAAACATTGTATTAATGAAGTCGTATAATTCTGATCATTTGAAGTGTAAAATCTATTGAAAAAGACTCTTCAGTCTAGTGTACCTTCCACCTTGACGGGCACGACCAAGTGTTTCCAACAACAGAAGCCAGAAAACCTTGACCATAAGCGTCAGCATGTCAGTGCGTCCTGCCACAGAAATGTATTGATCATTATTACCAAACATGACTATTTTAATGACCAAAGTGTGTATGATGTAACCATCTCACCTGCTTTTGACATGTTGACCCCTTCCACCTCCGATGGTTAGTCCAGCACCTGATATGCAGCACTCCATCTCACCTAGAAAAGAACATAGAATTGCATTTTAGATTATTTCCATGATGGGATGTGCTGTAGGTTTACAAGTTTGTGTTCACTATGTTACAAATATTACTCACTTACTTCACATTTGAAATCATTTGTCAGGAACCACAGAGAGAAAGGTTTCATGTCAAGCAGGTCTGGAGTTCTGGGCAGTTCTTGCAGGTCACTTCCATGCAAAAACAAAACAAAAACATACTAGTGCTCCCTTTTAAATATAATAAATCAATAAATATAAGCAAGTATACTTGATCATTCAGAGATAAGCTCTCCAAGTTTCCTTCATCCATTGTTTGATTGTGTTTCCATCTGGTTTACCTATTTATGCTGGAATTTAAAATATGTTTCATTATAATTTTATATATATTCTTTCATTTAAAGAAAACAACAAAAGAATAATAAATAAAAAGTATAATTTAAAAAGCTAAGTGTTAGCGAACTAGCTCTCGTGTTAACGCACCACAGAAAGTTACATTACACGTAATGAAACCTTATTTCTGAGTCGACTTAAAGCAATAATGATATCTTACCTCAATAGACGAATGACGCGCACCTGGTTCCGTCAAGTTACTGAACAAACGTGTGGACAAAATGCTATCGATCTTTGTCAACAAGCGTGACGTCATCATCCGGCGTTTGGACGCGTGTGTGACGTCACCTCTGCAGGATCGCGATTACTGTTGACAAACGTCACGTAGACGCTCAATAAACTAAAGCTAAATAAAAAGAAAACATATGTCCATAAATGCAATCTCAATGAAAGATTCTATTTTCATAGAAAAGCACCGGATTATAAAGAATAAGCATGTATTAATCCGCGAGAGCCTCTTGACTTCCGCGATGCGTGAACAATCCAAGCTTCAAAAAATTAAAATTAAGCATTTTTACCGATTTATATTCACTCTGTACCTCCTTAAAGTGGTTTGAGGTCGGTAAGCAAAATCGGGGTTAGAATCGCACTGTTGACATTAAACATTTCAAGTGCGCTTCATAGTTGTAGTATTACGGTAGCCAAAGGAAAGCAGGGGGGTGCTCTGTATATTACTGGGTGACCCGGGTCGGCAAATACCGCCCTTTTTGTCCTCCCTGTAGCGTTGCCTTATTGACGCCAGGGGGACATTGCACGGCGTAGGACGGTGTGACGCCTTGGGTGTGAGGACGTGTTGGTTTATCAAACACGTCCTCACACCCGAGGCGTCATACCGTCCTACGGCGTGCAATTCCCCCCAGGCGTCACTAGAGTGACGTTAGAGGGGGGACAAAAACGTCGGTTTTAGCCTACCCGGGTCACCCAGTATTATACCGACGTCGGGGATTAGGGTAACATTTGACGCGTTGCCCAACTATTGTTGCCATGGTAACGTGGCGTCACACTGTTGTCATTTGGCTACCGTAATTCTAAAACTATGAAGCGCACTTGAAATGTTTAATGTTCTACCCCCGATTGTCCTGTAAAAGTGAATATATTGTATATTTTTAGGTGTTTCAACTTCATAATGTTGACATTGTTTTATGAATGAGAAAAATAAAGTCTGGATGAGCTATTAGTGTAAATAAAGTATTTTAATTTAGTTTAGTGAATTGTATAATAAAGTATTAAATGATTTAATATTAAAAAATAAACCTTTAAATAAATAAAGTATTAAATGATTGAATATTAAAAAATAAAACTTTAAAAATGATTAAATGATTAAATATTAAAAAATGAACCTTTAAATAAAGTATTGAATGATTGGATATTAAAAAATAAACCTGTCAAGTCCAACTCTTGTTCAGGTTCAAAGGACACAAGAAAAACTCAAATGTTTAATTCAATCACTTCTATTTTCTTTATTGTCAGTAATTAGGTTGTAAACCTATAAAGATAAACAAACCATTTTAATTATCCATTTAAATTAAACATTCTAAATTCATTTTAAATTCACTTAAACATTCAAACATGTTGAATTCATTCAAACAATAACATTTTAAATTCATTTAAACATTTGAATATTTTAAATTCATTTAAACATCTTAAATATTTTAAATGAATCAACAAGCACTAAATCTAATTTCTTGAATTTTCCAAACTCAGTTCCTTAACTAATATTTAAAGCAGTTAAACATCCATTCGAACATCTCAGAAGCATTCAATCAATACACAATCAAAGTAAAGAAAACATTTCACCGACCATTGGCGTCTTTGGACTGAAGCCATTGTTGTGAACTTGGAGCGTCTTCTCTCTCTGACTGACTGACTGACTGAGACCCTCCATTACCTCACAGTTCACAGGTGCTGCTCATTAGTGACAATGACTGAAGCAGCTGCTGCTGGTGCACTCTGGGAAATGTGGTTCTTTCACACACTGAGATCCAGCTGAACGATTGAATATTAAAAAATTAACCTTTAAATAAAGTATTAAATGATTGAATATTAAAAAATAAACCTTTAAATAAAGTATTAAATGATTGAATATTTATAAATAAACCTTTAGATAAATAAAGTATTAAATGATTGAATATTTATAAATAAACCTTTAAATAAAGTATTAACTGATTGAATATTAAAAAATAAACCTTTAAATAAATAAAGTATTAAATGATTGAATATTAAAAAATAAACCCTTAAATAAATAAAGTATTAAATGATTAAATATTAAAAAAGAAACCTTTAAATAAAGTATTAAATGATTCAATATTAAAAAATAAACCTTTAAAAATGATTAAATGATTAAATATTAAAAAATGAACCTTTAAATAAAGTATTGAATGATTGGATATTAAAAAATAAACCTGTCAAGTCCAACTCTTGTTCAGGTTCAAAGGACACAAGAAAAACTCAAATGTTTAATTCAATCACTTCTATTTTCTTTATTGTCAGTAATTAGGTTGTAAACCTATAAAGATAAACAAACCATTTTAATTATCCATTTAAATTAAACATTCTAAATTCATTTTAAATTCACTTAAACATTCAAACATGTTGAATTCATTCAAACAATAACATTTTAAATTCATTTAAACATTTGAATATTTTAAATTCATTTAAACATCTTAAATATTGTAAATGAATCAACAAGCACTAAATCTAATTTCTTGAATTTTCCGAACTCAAATGAAATGTTATTTTATCAAAACCCATTGATCACAAAATCCATATAATGCTGCAATGTGTTCCTTAACTAATATTAAACGCAGTTAAACATCCATTCGAACATCTCAGAAGCATTCAATCAATACACAATCAAAGTAAAGAAAACATTTCACCGACCATTGGCGTCTTTGGACTGAAGCCATTGTTGTGAACTTGGAGCGTCTTCTCTCTCTGACTGACTGACTGACTGAGACCCTCCATTACCTCACAGTTCACAGGTGTTGCTCATTAGTGACAATGACTGAAGCAGCTGCTGCTGGTGCACTCTGGGAAATGTGGTTCTTTCACACACTGAGATTCAGCTGAACGATTGAATATTAAACAATTAAACTTTAAATAAAGTATTAAATGACTCAATATTAAAAATTAAACCTTTAAATAAATAATGTAAAATGATTCAATATTAAAAATTAAACCTTTAAATAAATAAAGTATTAAATGATTCAATATAAAAAAGAAACCTTTAAATAAATAAAGTATTAAATGATTAAATATTAAAAAGAAACCTTTAAATAAAGTATTAAATGATTCAATATTAAAAAATAAACCTTTGGATAAAGTATTAAATGATTCAATATAAAAAAGAAACCTTTAAATAAATAAAGTATTAAATGATTAAATATTAAAATATAAACCTTTAGATAAAGTATTAAATGATTCAATATGAAAAAGAAACCTTTAAATAAATAAAGTATTAAATGATTAAGAATTAAAAAAGAAACCTTTAAATAAAGTATTGATGATATTAATGATTCAATGTTAAAAAATAAACTTTTGAGTTCCGGTGACGCCATGACACAGGCAACAGTGTAGAACTTCAGCTCCGTCATTAAAACTAAGAAAACTAACTAAACTGAATTTGCTCGTCAAAAAAGACACGAACAACATCAACCTCATTCAGAGGAAAGGGAACGAGTCGACAAGACAAATTGGACAAGAACTTGAAAATAACATGATATCGCTGACGAGCCGGAGTCGAGGCTAATGGCGGAGCTAACCAGCCTCCGTGAAGAGAGAAGGCCAGAGTCACACCAGACTCTGACTGAACTGGAGACTTCACTTCAAGAACTCAAGTTATCAAGCAGCTGGAGGAGCGACAACACAAACACAATAAGTTGTGGTGAAGAGACACAGAAGCTACACGGACAAACCTTCCTTATCTTCTGAACGAGAAGCGAGCCTGACAGCCCGGAATGAGTAAAATAGGTCGCGAAGAAAAAATCTCCGGATATATCAAGTTCCAGAAGGAGCTGAGGGTGAGAACATGAAGAGTTTTCTGCAACAAATGTTGAAGTCGACCATTAACTACCACCATTAACTTTCAAATGAAGAGAGCGACTCTGACGCTGCACCGAGTTCGATAGTGGTGAGGTTTCTGGACTTCTCTAGCAAAGGTTTCTGGACTTCTCTAGCAAAGGTTTCTGGACTTCTCTAGCAAAGGTTTCTGGACTTCTCTACCAAAGGTTTCTGGACTTCTCTAGCAAAGGTTTCCGGACTTCTCTAGCAAAGGTTTCTGGACTTCTCTACCAAAGGTTTCTGGACTTCTCTACCGAAGGTTACTGGACTTCTCTAGCAAAGGTTTCTGGACTTCTCTAGCAAAGGTTTCTGGACTTCTCTAGCAAAGGTTTCTGGACTTCTCTACCAAAGGTTACTGGACTTCTCTAGCAAAGGTTTCTGGACTTCTCTACCAAAGGTTTCTGGACTTCTCTACCAAAGGTTTCTGGACTTCCCTTGCAAAGGTTACTGGACTTCTCTAGCAAAGGTTTCTGGACTTCTCTACCAAAGGTTACTGGACTTCTCTACCAAAGTTTTCTGGACTTCTCTACCAAAGGTTTCTGGACTTCTCTACCAAAGGTTTCTGGACTTCTCTACCAAAGGTTTCTGGACTTCTCTAGCAAAGGTTTCTGGACTTCTCTACCAAAGGTTTCTGGACTTCTCTACCAAAGGTTTCTGGACTTCTCTACCAAAAGTTTCTGGACTTCTCTACCAAAGGTTTCTGGACTTCTCTAGCAAAGGTTTCTGGACTTCTCTAGCAAATGTTTCTGGACTTCTCTACCAAAGGTTACTGGACTTCTCTAGCAAAGGTTTCTGGACTTCTCTTCCAAAGGTTTCTGGACTTCTCTAGCAAAGGTTTCTGGACTTCTCTAGCAAAGGTTTCTGGACTTCTCTAGCAAAGGTTACTGGACTTCTCTACCAAAAGTTTCTGGACTTCTCTACCAAAGGTTTCTGGACTTCTCTAGCAAAGGTTTCTGGACTTCTCTACCAAAGGTTTCTGGACTTCTCTACCAAAGGTTTCTGGACTTCTCTACCAAAAGTTTCTGGACTTCTCTACCAAAGGTTTCTGGACTTCTCTAGCAAAGATTTCTGGACTTCTCTAGCAAAGGTTTCTGGACTTCTCTACCAAAGGTTACTGGACTTCTCTAGCAAAGGTTTCTGGACTTCTCTTCCAAAGGTTTCTGGACTTCTCTAGCAAAGGTTTCTGGACTTCTCTACCAAAGGTTACTGGACTTCTCTACCAAAAGTTTCTGGACTTCTCTACCAAAGGTTTCTGGACTTCTCTACCAAAAGTTTCTGGACTTCTCTACCAAAGGTTTCTGGACTTCTCTACCGAAGGTTTCTGGACTTCTCTACCAAAAGTTTCTGGACTTCTCTACCAAAGGTTTCTGGACTTCTCTACCAAAGGTTTCTGGACTTATCTACCAAAAGTTTCTGGACTTCTCTACCAAAAGTTTCTGGACTTCTCTACCAAAGGTTTCTGGACTTCTCTACCAAAAGTTTCTGGACTTCTCTACCAAAGGTTTCTGGACTTCTCTACCAAAGGTTTCTGGACTTCTCTACCAAAGGTTTCTGGACTTCTCTACCAAAGGTTTCTGGACTTCTCTTAATGATTCAATATTAAAAAATAAACCTTTAAATAAGGTATTAAATGATTCAATATTAAAAAATAAACCTTTATATAAAGTATTAAATGGGCTTCCGGGAGAACACCGATGTGATGGCAGCGTGGTGAAGAAGCTCTCAATAGAACCTGATAAATTTACTAAATAACCACAGAAATTTCTAAAGATTTTACATTTTAATCAAAGGGGGCAAGAATTCTTCCGTGATTTGGACCCGAAAGACAAGTGTCTCAAAGGACAGCGAAAACACCTGTAGCGGCGCAGACAACGAAGCTAACGAACCAACATGGCCGACATGGATCTCATCCTGCAAGAACTGAGAGGTTCCGACAGGAGAGTAAAACTCAATTTCAATCATTAAAAGAAGATGTTGAAGCTCAAGACAAGGATGGAAGAGGCATAGGGACGGATTGTGACGGCAGAAGAAAGGCTTCAGAACATCGAGGAAGTTGCTACAGAGATGCTAAAGCTACACGCGAGAGTCGAGGAGAAGATGGTGGACTTGGAAAGCCGATCTAGAAGGGAAAATATACGGATCTATGGCGTTCCGGAGGAGGCTGAGGAGTCATCCTCCATGATAACATTTCTGGAGAACTTGCTTCTGACGGACTTGGGACGACAGAGAGCGGAGCTGAGGATGGAGAGAGCGACGCTGGACCTCAGCTGCCCGACAGCAAGACCTCCATCGTCGTCAAGTTTCTGAGTTTCACTACGAAAGAATCGATTCTTCGCAAGGTGTGGCAGAGCAGAGGATTCTCCTGGAAATCTAACCAAATCAACATGGTTCATGATTATCCTCCAGCCATCATCAAACAGCGGCGCGAGTCTGCAGAAGTGCGCAAAGTTCTGAAGGAAAACCAAGTTCAATTTCAGACTCTCTTCCCGGCCAGACTACGAGTGAAATACAAAGACGGAACCAGAACCTACAGTGGAGGAAGCAACGGAGGATATGAGAAAACGATTCGACGTCACACTGGTCAGACCAGAGTCACTGAGACACTTCCACGTCAGGATCAGAGCTACAAGGAGAAACTTTCAGAAGATCCTCACCTGCTCCGCCCATCAACTGACTCTCCATCAGCGGTTTGTGACACGAATATTATTATTATTCATTCATAATTAACATCATCGGAAGGAAAACGCAGGAGAATTGAAAAGGTTAGTTTGAGACTCTTGCTTTAAGTCATGGTGCCTCACACCTAAGGGCCCCCTGCGGATTGGGATGGGGGGGTTTCCCTTCAAGCCACCTAATGTGGCTGAACAGGGTCAGTTCCTGAGACCCCTCCTTTGGGAGTCACTCAAATGGTTTATTAAGTTGAATGTATTATTGAGTTTGTTTGTTTTTTCTGGCTTTGTTTATTCGTTTTTTGAGGGGGGGAGGGAGCTTTGAACCAGTTTTGTGAAATTGTTGGAAAAGGACACCAGTAATGGATAAAAGATCAATAAATATTGTGTCGTTTAACATTAACGGCGTATTCAACCCAGTTAAGAGGGCGAAGATATTGTCAAAACTTAAAATTCACGTTGCTTTCTTACAAGAAACACATCTTGATGACACAGAACATGGTAAACTGAATAAATCAGGATTTAAACACGTCTATTTTGCTTCTCATAGTTCAGGAAGAAGGAGGGGAGTGTGATCCTCATAGATAACAGTAAATTACCAGCACATTTCAGAGTATAAAGATAATGAAGGTAGATTTATAATAATTACAGGTAAAGTTGAAGAGGAATTGGTGAGCTTCTTTAACGTGTATGTTCCACCTGGAGCGACTGGTTATTTAAACGTTTACTTGAAATAATGACAACAAAAAGCCAAAGGATGTTGATTTGTGGGCGACTTCATTATTCGACTTAACCCCAAAATGGACTAATCTAATGGCAAGTCAGACACAAGAAACATCAACAAAATGTTCAACAATATTATGGAAGAAGTGGGAATTATTGATACTTGGAGAGAGTTGAACTCAAAAAACCAAGAATATACACATTACTCAGCAGCTCATAATGTTTACTCTCGCATTGACTATTTCTTCATGCTTAAAACGGATCAAAGGGTAAATAAGTGTGAAATAGGCCCCAGTAGTGTTTCCGACCACGGTCCGGTCTACATGACGGTTGGTCTGGGAAAAAGCGTAGATCTACAGTCTGGAGACTAAATTCAAACATTCTAAATAGCCACGCTATTAAAGATAAACTGAAAGCTGAAATTGAAGACTATTTAGAATTAAATGATAACAAGGAAGTATCACCACCTATATTATGGGATGCTCTTAAGGCTGTGTTGAGGGGTAAAATAATTTCTATCTCTTCATATGAGAAGAAACTTAGACAAAAAGAACTTATGGAACTAGAAGACAAACTGAGGACAACTCAAAGGAAACACTCCCAGTCCTTAGATGATGACACTAAATTGAAAGTCCAAAAATTAAGAAAAGAAATAGATGAAATAAATATACAGGAAATACAAAAAAAACTACTTTTCACCAAGCAAAAATACTACGAGGCTGGTGGAAAATCTATGAGGCTCCTGTCCTACAAGTTGAGAAAACAGCAAGCTGACCGGTCTATACACAAAAGTGGAAACTAATCAACAAAACATTCAGAAATGTTTCTTCAAATTTTATGAAAAGCTCTATTCTCAACCTGAAACAGCTAATGTCCACCAGATTGACAAATTCTTATCCCAAATTGAGCTTCCAAAGGTTAACAATGAACAAAACGAAAAATTAACATCAAAAATCACAGAAGATGAACTTCGATCAGCAATTAAAAGATTAAAAGGAGGGAAATCCCCCGACAGATGGATTTACCTCCGAGTGGTACAAAATAATGCAAGATCAACTAATTACTACACTCCTGAGAACATTTAACTGGGTTTTAGAACATAAAGTTGTACCTCATGGAGCGAAGCGATCATATCTGTCATTCCCAAAGAAGGGAAAGATACTATGGAATGTGGGAATTATCGTCCAGTGAGTGTTTTGAACATTGATTATAAACTGTTCACCTCCATACTTACAAGAAGAATTGAACCAATCTTACCGAAATTAATTCATGAGGATCAGACAGGCTTTGTTGGAAATAGACAAACTCAAGATAGCATCAGGAGAGCATTACACATTATAAGACAAGCTGGGAATCAAAACTTGGAAACGTTGTTACTGAGTCTGGACGCAGAAAAGGCGTTCGACTCGGTAAGTTGGTCATTTTTATATAAAGTTTTATCAAAATTTGGATTTCATGAAACTATAATTGATACTTTTGCAGCATTGTACAAAAAACCAACGGCTAGAATTTAGATGAATGGAGATTTAACCAAATCATTTGTTGTGGAGAGAGGAACAAGACTGTTGTGCGTCACCACTTTTGTTTGCCATTTTCATAGAACCTCTGGGTCAATGGATCAGGCAGAGGGCAGAAATCCAAGGGGTCATGATGTCCACGGGGGAGCAAAAGCTTGCGTTGTTTGCTGATGATTTACTGTTGACCATAACACAACCTACTCAGACACTCCCCAAAGTGATGGAGATGTAATCAGCTACAAAATTAATCATGCCACCTAGGGGATTCTTGAGGTGCTTTTTCCTCAGATTTTGTGCCCAATAAAAGGGACGGCAGATTTAAGACTTGGATCTTAAAAGGTATAACTGATTATCAATCATTTATTCACAAAGGGAATTTTCAGAGTTTTGAAAACCTTCAGAAAAAACACGGTTTAGAAAAAAAAGAATTTTTACAGATACTTACAAGTCAGAAATTATTTTAATCAAAATTTGAAAAAGCCAATTGATGCATGTGAAAAAGGATTACTACAGATTTTTATTTCATTATTGGAGGCAAATAATAGCAATAAAATAGTATCTAAATTGTACAAAGGAATTCTACAATCTAAACAAGAGAACACAGGATATATAAGGCAGTGATGGGAAAAGGATGGAGATATGTATCAATCACAAATGAGAGCTGGGAAAAAAATTGTCATCTACAATGGTTTTCAACAAGATCAAATACATGGCGGGAGTTCTGTTGGAAGAATATTATTCGATTTTTTAATCACACCTGTTCAAAAAAACACGGATGAAGCATGTTGGAGACTTTGCGGGTATAATGGAGCAAATCACTGGCATGTCTTTTGCAGCTGCAGTGGAATCAAAACTTTTTGGACAGAGATCCACAGCCATATTAACAACATTTTTGGTGTGAATCTTCCCTGTAAAGGTGAAAACATGTACCTGGTGACCTACCAACCGAAAACTGGAACAATGGAGACAAGAATTTTTTTTTTCATATTGTTGGCAGCGAGTAAAAAATGTATCACGAGGAAGTGGTTCCAAGTTGAACCACGACAGAACTGGATAGACATCATTTACGACATCTATAAAATGGAGAAGTTATCCTTTGACCTCCAAACAGAAATGGACAAGTTCTACAGGATGTGGAACAAATGGGCAGAATATGTCAAACCAACTAGAAGTGATTTCGTTTAAGGAGATATGTCATTTTATTTTCCATTCTGTCTGTTTAGATGCATTTACTTTCTTTTTCTTACTCTTGAAAAATATATGTATTTTGTAAATTTTATGTAATTTGTTTTTCATTACTATTACTTTGTATTTCATCTTTCTTTTCAATCTGTACTTTATACTTGCATGTACTATTTTGTTCTGAAAAAATTAAAATTAAAAATTAAAAAAAAAAAAGAAATGGTGGATCTTTAATGTAGAATATTCAGGTTAACGCCTCTAGTCACTTGTACATGTAGGATTGGTCAGTAACTGTAAACACTTGATTCTAAGATGGCCTGTTGTGTCTTTCAGTGTGAGTTCTCACACAGGTGTCCACAGACTTGTTGGGAATCTTGGATTGTTTAATCTTTCTGTGTGTGTGACCTGACCTGTGGATGTGAACCTGAGTAGTTTGAGTTTAGTTTAAGTGAATGCAATGCAAGACAATGATTATTTAATATGAATTAAATATGAAAGATTATCAGTTAATCAAGTCACTATTTGAAATGTGTGTTAAATCATCTAGATTACAGTAAAGTTGTCATTTCCTTACAGTTAAAAAAAAAAACATGTTTGTTTGTGAGCACAAACTCTTCTGGAGGGGGAGCGTTGACGGATAAGGTCAAAGGTCAAACTCTGGGACTCGATCCAACATGGCTACCGAGTGCTGCGGGACAGACTCCGGGTTCTCAACTGTCCCTCTCTCCCGTCCAGGTCACACAACAACAAGTCTCTGCTGCTTAGACTCGTAGCCAACCGGTCCGACTCTCGTAGGGACCTTCTTGTCGGGGACCGGACCTCCCGGCCTATATTGAAGTAAAGATTTTGTTGAATATATATTGATATAGAGCCAGTATCCACTTCTTTGAAAAACTTCTTTAGCGAGGTAAAAAGGAAGGAGCAGCCCCGTTTTCGGCGACCATGGATGTCGGCTCGTCTGGTGAGCGTTGTTGACGTACTCCCCCGTCAACAGTGCATCATTGAGCTCGTCCTGAAACATAGGAAAGAGATGAACAGCATCGCATTCTCTGGACAAAGCAGAAACAATACATTCCTCAATAATTTTTTCTCAGTAATGGAATGACACAGCAGCAACCTAGTGCTAGGACTCCAGAAACAGTCAGTAGGGTAGTACCTACAGACATAATTACCCCCTTACATTTACCAAATAGATCAGACAGATAGTCAGACACAGGATTGCTTATACCTGATTCACGAGCTGTTTTCTCCGCCAATAATCTTAACTCATTCAACGCAATCTGGACAGAGCCCCCTTCAGCAGTGTTGTTCGGCAGAACCGTGCAACAAGAATCACCAAACATTTAACACACACCCCCTTTATTAGCCAGTAAGTAAGTAAGTAGTAAGTAAGTCATTCTTATTTGTATAGCGCTTTTCTAGACCAAGGTCACAAAGCGCTTAAACAATCAAAACAATATTCAATAAAGTATATACTTTAAAGATCAAGATAAAACTGATAACACAACAGGAGCTCCAGAAAATCAAGGAAAAGCCTGAACAAATAGAAACTTCTTAAGATGTTTCTTAAAGGAGTCAGTAGATCCATCAAGCGCAAAGAGAGAGAAGATTGTTCCAGAGCTTAGGAGCAACAGCCTGAAAATATTTCTCTCCTCTGGTTCTGAACCGTGTGCGTGGAACCATAAGTAGATTCTGATCCACAGACCTCAGAGCCCGAGCTGGGGTGTAAGGCTGGATCAGATCAGTGATGTAAGGAGGAGCCTGACCATGAATAGCTCTGAAAGTAAGAACCAGCATTTTAAAGTTGATCCTAAAAGTAACATGTCTTAAGCAAGCCGATTCTGATAAGTCATAAGAGAATTCTGGTAAAGCTCATCGGTTAAACCTTGAATTGCATTCCGGGTGAGATTCTGCAACATCTGAATATTAAAATGGAGAAAATTGATTCTGTTGATATTCTTATTGACAGTGACCCAAACAAAGATAGACTCAAATCCTGATAGTATCTCATTAGCCATTTTGTACTCTTCAAGCACCCCCCTAGGTACCCCAATAGCGTCATAGTAAGTGATACCTCCTTCTGAAAGATCTAAATCTACATCAGGAGGAATAGTACTGTCAGACACAACGCCATACAATAAATCTAGAGCGTGGCAGTTTCGGGGATTCTCAGTCATCATCAAAGCCAGCATACAGAAAAATCCAGCCGGATCATCTATATGATGCAAAGGAGCAGGTGTGGTGTACAACGTTGGTCTAGCCCGAGAACACATTATGCAGTCATATTTCTTATATTGTTTAGCAGTTAGATGGATCCATTTTAACCACATGTTTTCTTCATAATATCCTGTTTCGGTTGCCATAATATTCATTATATCTAATTTAGAAGTGCGTTTCTTAGTTACATCCAGGAAGAATATACCTATTGGATCATTTACATTTTCCCAGCTTCCTAAACCATACAGTCCAGTGTCTTTGAGTTCAGGGGATGAAAGATGAACAGAAAGAGGATTACATCGATTTTTAACACAATTTGGTTGGGCCGTCATTTTAGTTATTGAGATTCTTTGGGCCAGTGGATTGAGATCAGTTGAATGACAATTCCATCTGGAGGGGCCAGTGTTAGCAACAACACTCTTTCAGGATGAACAAAGTGAATCGGTATTAGATCGAATAATGTTTATGATGCATTCACGGGTGGTACATTTTGCAACAGACCTGCTGAGGTTGCAAAGTGAATCAATCTTACAATTAGGATGCCAGACCAGACAGAGATACTTTGGGTTTGGTCGCCAAATGGCATTGTTTGTGCGGTATCCACAATCGGCAACAGAACAGTAGTCAATTTGAAATGTCAGATCCTTTCCTTCCTTGGTGTTGTAGATAGGAGCATAGTTTGGGGCCTGACGCTTTTATCTTGCAGACAAATTCATGGGCTTGGCCAATACTACAGATTTTGTTTTGATCTGGGCTGTAGCAGAATCAGTGGCCTTAGTGAATGTATCTGAGATAGAGAAATTTGTTTCCAGTATGAGTATCAGAATTATTATTTTAGCTAAAATTCTGAACATTCTTGGTCTCTTTAAGGGATGCCAGGTCTTTTGGCTGTTGTCTGACATATTGCTTTTAGGTCAGATCTGATATCAGAGAGGGATCTTTTGGGATCCTCAGCTTTTGCACAGTGGCTGAGATGTATCCAATTGGAGGGCTTTCCCTCCTTCAAAACCTTAATGGAATGAGTTTTGGCTTCCAACACTTCAAACGGACCCTTCCACTTTGGAAGACTCCAGTGAACTCTAAAGGGTTTCTGCCAGATCCAATCCCCTGGCTTCAGTTGTAGATCTCCTTCCTCCAGGTCCCTCTGAAGGATTTCCGGCACCTGGTGAGTGAGAGCTTGTGCAATCTTATTCAAGGCAGAGATATAATCTGAAAGATCAACTCTAATGTCTTCAAGGGAACCGTCCGGTTCTCTAAACGGACCAGATGTGCTAGGTCCAGGCATCAACCGTCCGGTCAATACCTCATGAGGGGAGAGACCTAAATTCTCGTTAGGGCAAGATCTCATTGCCATCATCGCTAATGGCAATGGATCAAGCCACTTCAGTTTAGTCCCCACACACTGTTTTGCCAACATCCTCTTGAGTGTCCCATTGGCTCACTCAACCAGACCTTGCGAAGCAGGATGATACTCAGAACCAAAACTATGTTTGATGCCAAAGAAGTCTTCCACTGTTTTCAAGTCTTTGTTAGAAAAGTGTGTACCATTATCAGACCTAATGCGCCTAGGAAGGCCAAACCAAGGCATCAACCACTTAATCACTTCCGCTGCCAATTTAGTTCTAGTGGGAACAGCCTCAACCCACCTAGAAAACACATCCACACACACCAGTAGGTATCTCAAACCTTTTACCCTGTTGTCAAGTCCCATGTCTGTGAAGTCAATAACAATCTCCTTCCATGGACCACTAGGGGGCGGAAATGAACCCATCCCCACTTTGAGGGTAGCTCTAGGATTGTACTGTTGACATGCCTGACACTCCAAAACAGTCAGTTTAGCCATCATTCAAATAGGGACGCCACCAGAACCTTTCAATTTTCGACATCATTTTCTTGTTGGAAACATGACCAAGATGATGACTCTCTTGCCACAAACTCGTTAGTAGAACCGCTGGAGCAATAAGTCTCCCATCACTATGCCTCCAGAGTTTACCCACTTTCACAGCACCTCTGTTCAACCAAAAAGATTTTTCTTCAGGACTGGCTGAAGATTTCAACTTTTCAACTGTTTCTTCAGAAATGGCGGAAGAAACCTCCCCCTGAAGGACCGGTAAAGCAACCATCAAATTAGCACGATAGCTAGCCGCTAGCTTAGCGGCCTTGTTAGCTTCAGCATTACCTTTAGAAACCACAGAAGTCCCTGATTGATGACCTTTGCATTTCAATACTGCAACCTCACGTGGTGATGATAAACCCATCAAAAAGTCATTCATTTCAGAGAGATGTTTAATTGGAGCCACTGTGGCTGTAACAAACCCTTTCCTCTTCCAATGAGGAAGATCAATATAGACAGCATGATGCTGAGTCAGTATAGATATTAGCAGTTTTTCCAGAGGCCAAAAAAAAAGAATACATTATTTCCTGTGGCTCCACCCATTCATTCCTGTAGACCCTCTGCAATGGCTGCTCAAAATCCTGACCCCTATGAAGAAGCTAAAGCTGCATTATCACGCCACTGTGTCACAGATTTTGATACAGATTTGAATACATCAAAGACAATGGTAAAACAATGTCCTCAGATAAACAATCAGATGATATCTGATATTCAAGCTCCACTTGTCACCATGGTTTCTGGGATGCTTGATTTGGTTAGCACTAATGACAGAAACCGAAACCTGAGAAAGTGGTTGAAAGCCGAATTCCAAGACGCAGAGTTGACTGAGGAAATGCCAAATCAGGATCCGACAAGAAATATACGTGCCCAAATGTCAGCTGCAAATACTTGTAGTACTCCCGCAGGTAAGGCTGAGCAAGCCTCAAGGGACCAGCTATGTGAGTTAATCCCACCTGTTGCATTTAGTTCGCTTCACATGACTGCACATGATGGTTCTCCAACTGCAAAATCGGAAGCATGTGACTTTGTTGAAGGTGATCCTGAAAATGAAGATTTTCTGGCGCCAGTAGTTACCCAACCTCCTAGAGGTGCAAAGTCTAAGACTCGAATAAGCCGAAACGTGAATATAATTTACGATCACTAAAAGAGTATGCAAGGAACCCTTCCTGTGGTACTCCTCAAATGCCCATGGTTTCTTTTCCTAACAATCCTACACAAGCCCTATACTCTCCTTACACTCGTAAGGATTTGCAGTCAATAGTGGAGAATATGCCTCCACTCTCTCAGGGAGGTGCACCTTGGACTCGTAGCATTGAACATCACACTATGGGCGACAAACTGTGTATGAGAGATTTCCGCATCATCACTTCCAGGGCTGCTGGCGCAACGGCTGCAGCTAATATTGAACAGGAAGCAAATACTCAAGACGTCAATCCTGACGATCCTTTCGAAGTATCACCGCGTGGCTGTGTATAATGCTATCAGACGACAGTTTCCTGTCTGCTTCACTTCTGCTTCACAACTTTCTAATCTGCCACCGAAGCCAATGGAGGAACCTGGAGAGTACATACACCGGTGTCTCCAGATGTGGCAAGACTTAACTGGAGCTGAACCTCGCCATGATCAGTCCACCCGAATAGTGTTCCGCATGAATATGTGTTTACTATGTTGCTTTCTCACCAAATGTAATCTTTGTGTGGCACTATAGGGATGATAGTTTAGCATGCTTAGTTTATAATCAGATTCGCGATTATTTTGAAATCAGACTTGTCTTTGTTTTAAGCATCATTATTTCATGATGCAATCAGGGGGAATGTAAGGAAATGACAACTTTACTGTAATCAATCATCTAGATTTAACACACATTTCAAATAGTCACTTGATTAACTGATAATCTTACATATTTAATTCATGTTAAATAATCATGGTCTTGCATTGCATTCACTTAAACTAAACTCAAACTACTCAGGTTCACATCCACAGGTCAGGTCACACACACAGAAAGATTAAACAATCCCAGATTCCCAGCAAGTCTCTGGACACCTGTGTGAGAACTCACACTGAAAGACACAACAGGCCAGCAAGTCGCTGGGAACAGTTTCTCTCTCTAGAAAACAACAACCTTTGGTAAATTTCCACTACGACCACGTGCGACGGCCATCTTAGAATCAAGTGTTTACAGTTACTGACCAATCCTACATTCACAATTGACTAGAGGCGTTAACCTGAATATTCTACTATAAAGATCCACCGTTTTGTGAGATCTTTGCGTTCTGGCATTCGAAGACGTCTGCGATAGATATCTCTGCTTGCTAGCGCCCATGATCACGTAAGTTCTTATCTCTGACTTTTGCATAATTCACTAAACAAGCATTTTTTCTCTTGAACTCAATACTGCGTCTGTCTTTCTTATCCACCACCACGTACGAGACTGGGGAGGGGTCAGTGTTCCTTGGAACAGAGAAACCCCTAACAGTACACACCAGGAAAGCTGTGTCACAACGTTGGTTTATAAAAAGGTGTTTTTTTTCCCGGTTTTTACAACTTCTCATTCTGATAACATTTCCTTGAGTTCACAGTCATTTTTTTCAACTTTATTGAATGAAAAAAAAATGTTGAGTTTTTTTCTGGACTTTTCAAATTTCTGTAACATTTTAGTCTTTAAGCATTTTTTCCTCCTGTTTTTAGAGACATTTTGTTACATTGTTATTCCTTTACAGACTTCAAACTTCAGAAACTCACAATTTCTCCAACATTTATTCGTGGTCACATGGTCTGCTGGGACTTGAACTTAAGTATTTGAGTCTTTTTCACGTATTTTTCTAGACATTTTTTCAACGTTTTCAATGATAAACCTTAACTCTTTTATTATTATTATTCTCTTAAGACGTTAATTGTTGGTCTTATTAATATATGTTTTCACCTGATCCATTAGTACATGAACTTGGCTCTTTTTTCTTGTTACTTTTTCGATTGAAAAAAATGTTTTTTAATTATTGTTGTTTTTGTTATTACTGCTTTTATTGTATTACTATTTACATATTCATCTTGTTATTTTGATTATATTTTAGTATTTATTATTGTTTTAATGATTGTTGTTTTATTAATACTCAAATAGCCAATCATTATTATTGATTTTATCGTATTATTGTTTTATTATTTTATTTATCTATTATAATATGGTATTCATTATTGTTTTATTATTTTATTTATCTATTATAATATGGTATTCATTATTGTTTTATTATTTTATTTATCTATTATAATATGGTATTCATTATTGTTTTATTATTTTATTTATCTATTATAATATGGCATTCATTTTTGTTTTATTATTTTATTTATCTATTATAATATGGTATTCATTTTTGTTTTATTATTTTATTTATCTATTATAATATGGTATTCATTATTGTTTTATTATTTTATTTATCTATTATAATATGGTATTCATTACTGTTTTATTATTATATTTATCTATTATAATATGGTATTCATTATTTTTTATTATTTTATTTATCTATTATAATATGGTATTCATTATTGTTTTATTTATATATTATAATATGGTATTCATTATTGTTTTTATTTTTTTTTTTATCTATTATAATATGGTATTCATTATTGTTTTATTTATATATTATAATATGGTATTCATTATTGTTTTATTTATATATTATAATATGTTTTTCATTATTGTTTTATTATTTAATTTATCTATTATAATATGGTATTCATCATTGTTTTATTATTTTATTTATCTATTATAATATGGTATTCATTATTGTTTTATTATTTTATTTATATATTATAATATGGCATTAATTATTGTTTTATTATTATATGTATCTATTATAATATGGTATTTATTATTGTTTTATTTATATATTATAATATGGTATTCATTATTGATTTATTATTTTATTATCTATTATATGGTATTCATCATTGTTTTATTTATATATTATAATATGTTATTCATTATTGTTTTATTATTTAATTTATCTATTATAATATGGTATTCATCATTGTTTTATTATTTTATTTATCTATTATAATATGGTATTCATTATTGTTTTATTATTTTATTCATATATTATAATATGGCATTCATTATTGTTTCATTATTATATGTATCTATTATATTATGGTATTTATTATTGTTTTATTTATATATTATAATATGGTATTCATTATTGTTTTATTATTTTATTATCTATTATAATATGGTATTCATCATTGTTTTATTATTTTATTTATCTATTATAATATGGTATTCATTATTGTTTTATTATTTTATGAATCTAATATAATATTGTTATGTCTCGTGTGTCTTTCTTGGTGTTTCCTGTTTTTATTTTGAAACCTGCTCCCTTCTGTGTCTGAGTTCCCTTTCCGGTCCCTCCCCCTGCTGATTGTTATTGTCTTCACCTGTCTTGTTTCCTGCAGCTGCCAGTGATTGCTGGCAGCCTTCATAGTCTGCTCACTCCCCCTCAGTCTTTGTCGGTAGGTCACACTCGTCGCTCCCTGTTCATCTAGTTTGTGTTTCACGTTTTAGACTCCCTATTCGAGATTGTTTTTGTTTCGCCGGTTTTGACCCCTGGTACGTCTTCTCGTTTCTCTGCCTGCCTGTGCCCTTGACCTGTTTTCTGGATTTCGTACCTGTCGGATGTATTTTGCCTGGACTACCTGTGACGATCCCTCTGCCTGCTGTCAATAAATCTGTCAAGTTTGACAACCAGACACTTTCTGCGCCTTGGTTTCCTTCCGCACCCTGACAAATATGGTATTCATTATTATTTTATTTATCTATTATAATATGGTATTCATTAATGTTTTATTTATCGTCTTCCGGTGAGCCTTTGATCGGCTGCTTGAACGTAAGCTCCTGCAATAATTGACAAAAACAATCGTTTTAACGACTACTTGTCCGGATGTTATGCTCATATCACTAAAGATATGTCTCAAGCATCTATGATCTATGATCGTGATGCTCTTTTCAACATCAGAGAGTCGATGGAGGATTATAATCGCGGCCGTTTCCAACGTCCGGTGAACGTGTTTCCGGCTCCGCTTCTCATCGACTTGGACTCTGTGGAATATCGTTTGATCTCTCGGGTACCGGGCGATTTCCACAAGCGATCGAGTCGGTCTGGAGTTCAGGTCCGGATGAGACGCGCAGTCGCGATCGCTCGGAACAACTCGGACGTCATCGATGTTTGATCGACATTCCTCTCGCTGCAGAGCATGACGACACGTCAGCGCTGCCGTCTGTCCAGACCTCAACGAAAGTTGGTAAGATTATTTCATTTCCACTCTTTAATTCGGCTTTTACTACCGAGTTGAACGTGAGTGACAGCTGGTACCCACGTGACCGCTGTTCGCTTCAAAATAATTCACTTCTTTTGAGTCTCAGATGACCTTGGTTGGTTCTACAAGACCTTTCTATTGTGTGTCAATCTGCCGCCCGCCTGGTCCTGCGGCGGTGTTCTTGAAAGACTTCAGTGACTTCTTATCTTCCATTATTCAAATGGAATCTGTTCTTATTCTTGGAGACTGTAATCTTCATGTTGATGACGTCACATCTTGTTCTGATAAAGAACTTTTAACTTTAACTGAAGCCTTTAATTTTGAGCAACATGTTTCTGAACCCACTCATCAAAAAGGCCACATTTTACACTTAGTTTTTACTCTTGGCCTGGACATCTCTAATGTATCTGTACATGATGTCCATCTGAGTGATCATTCTCTTGTCTTGTTTAACCTGGACTTCATCCCTGAACCTAAGCCTTTGAAAGTTAGGTCTCAGAGACGTGTCATCTCAGCCGATACTGCAGACAGTTTTTCTGCTATGTTTGAACGTCTTTCCTTTGACTGCCCAGACGTGGACAGTTTGATTCACTGTTTCACTGATCATTGTGTTGAAATACTGGATCAAGTGGCACCTGTTAAATCGAACTTGAAAATTCATAAAAAACGGTGCCCTTGGACAAATGAAGATCTCCTGAGTCTGAAGAGACTTTGTCGAAGGACTGAGCGTCTCTGCAAGTCCACTAAACTTGAGGTGCACAGACTTCACCTCAGGGATCTGAAGACTTCTTACAATGAGATGGTAGAAACTGCTAGATCTGATTACATCAGAAAACTGGTAGCAGCAAATAAGAAAAACCCCAAAGTGTTGTTTGACACGATTAATTCTCTCGTGTCTCCTGCTCCTCAAATCACGCTTGTCTTCTGTGAAGCTGACAACAATGCATTGTTGAGATTTTTCATTGACAAAATTAAATTGATCAAAGAGAAAATCTCTCCCCCTTTGTTTGGAACCCCTACTGCTACCCCTTCACTGCTGTATCTTTGGGTGATATTTCGGCACTAGTGAACAAGATGAAACCCTCCTCTTGCTCAGATGACGTCCTTCCTTGTAGGCTTTTTATCAAAGTATTTGATGTAATTGGCCCCTGGGTTACCAATATGGTGAACCTCTCCCTTTCCTCAGGGGTTTTTCCCAATGCATTTAAACATGCCATTGTGGAGCCTCTGCTCAAAAAAAGAGGCTTAGACCCAACTGACCTCAGTCATTTCAGGCCTATTTCTAAGCTCCCTTTCTTGTCCAAGATCTTGGAGAAGGTGGTGTCTGAGCAGCTGTTCCTGGATCAGAGCGACATCCATGAGAAGTTTCAGTCTGGCTTCCGTAAACATCCCTCTACGGAGACAGCTTTATTGAAAGTGTCCAGTGACACCATGATGTCGGCTGACTCGGGTAAATCCACTGTTCTGGTTCTCTTGGATCTGTCCTCAGCCTTTGATTTCAGAGCAACTTTATAAAGTAATGAGTGTAAAACATGGTCATGATGAGAAGTTACTGCGTCTTGGAGAGAAGAACATTTACTTGAAGTTAAACTCTTAGTGAAGGTAAAGTTAAAAAACTTAAGTGTGCGAGGGTCACTGCTGGGTCACACAATCCCTGAGAGCTTCTGCTGCAACAAAGGGAATATGAAAGCGTGACATCAGGGCCAGTGTGACCCTCACACAGCAACACTTGACGCCGCTTAGAGGATGTGGATGTAAATCAGCAGCAGCCGAGTGTGTCGCCTTCGCTCCGTCACTGCAGGATTTACAGTCACTTTGAGGAGGAACAATGAAAAGATTCCGTCCAGGTTCCATGCAAACCTCTGTGCTTGACCAATCACAGCAGAGTGCGTGTGGTTATGATCAACAAGAAACAGTGTTTAGTTTCCTTCTAGTGGTAGTTTCACAGCTTGAATTTAAGTTTGAATCGAATAATCTGACAAGATTATTATATTATTATAACAACATTTATATATATTTTTTATTTTTTATATATAATGTTTTTTATGTATTTTTATTGGAATTATAATAAAAAGATATGTTGGAAGTTACTGTATCACTCAAAGTTACTTCTGAGACTTATTTTGCTGCACCGTAAATAAACTTGAATGAGTCCACAGAAAGTACGACTTACTCATGTATCCCTGAAGTACTACACACATCTGAGGATGTCCCTGTAAGTAAGAGTGTGTCTTTGTCAAGATTGTGTTGATACGTATCACGATACAAGGATACGATATAAAGTGATATATAGTGATAGTGTAGTAAAAGGATATATTTGTAGTATTGTCCAGTACTTGACTCTGGTGTTGTGATAGTGTAGTAACAAGTATATATTTCTAGTACTGTCCAGTACTTGACTCTGGTGTTGTGATAGTGTAGTAACAAGTATATATGTGTAGTATTGTTGAGTACTTGACTCTGGTGTTGTGATAGTGTAGTAACAAGTATATATGTGTAGTATTGTCCAGTACTTGACTCTGGTGTTGTGATAGTGTAGTAACAAGTATATATGTGTAGCATTGTCCAGTACTTGACTCTGGTGTTGTAGTATTTACAGACCACATGACTCTTGACAAAGTCGTAACTGCTTTCATTTGTTTTCAAACCAAAATATGTACAAACATCAGCTTTAAAAGCTGCTGGACTCACTGTATCCTCTCGTCCTCAGTCATCATTCTTCCTTTAGCTGTGGAGGACGTAACGACTGCTGCCATCTAGAGGTCGGAGGTTTAATTGCAACTAAAAAAAAACCAGGTTACATCATTTACTCTTCAATAGTTTGTTGTAAAATTATTTTTTAAAAGTTTAAAAAAATGTAAAAAAAGCTTCTGAAACATTGAACAGGTGGTCATAAGCGTTTGTGTAGTGAAGATGTCCTACCCTTGCTGTCTGTGACCTCTGACCTTCAGGGAGACGTCTCGCTCGTTGATATTCGACTGCTCTCCCCTGATGGTAGACCTGTATCTCTAAAGTCTTTGACTTTGACTTCAGAATCTTCATTTAGTCTCAATGTTGCTCTGTGAGTGGTATGTTTTTTACTGGAAAACTGTCAGGTTAATTCTAGAAATAACTTAAGCGAGAACTGTGTAGTATTGATAGTATTGATAGTATTGAAGTGTAGTAAATATAGGGTTAAATTTTAAGAGAACGACCAGCACTCTGGTTATTACAAATATTACAATGTAATATTTTAAGAATATACTTGGAATAATGGAGCACCACCTTTGAGTCTTAGTCCAAAGGAAACTATTACATTTACGTGGATAATAATTAATTAAGTGGCCTTAATAATAATTATGAAACACTAGTTTAAATCTCATTTACTGAAGTCACTACTTGTTGTCATGATTAATGTTCTTTACTGAGTAAGAGGCTTCTAAATTGATTATACAAAAATATGAAAAGTTTTAAAGGCAACTGACGTACTTTTTATAGTATTTATTGACAGAAACAAAGAGAAGAGGAAGAACAGTTAAGAACAATGGAATGGAACGATGATGCTTACTTTGATATCATGGAAGGAACAATAATAATTACTCAGAACGTAACGGACTTGAAGGCTTTGATAATGGTCAACTTCTGGGAAAGCTTTACAACTTATCTTAAGCTAATCTTGCGACCTCGGATCAATTTGAAAAATCCAAACACATCAACCAATGCATGAGTGACAATGTTACAGTTTCTTACGTCGTCGAGAGGAGAGAGGAAGGAGTGATGATGACGAGGAGGTTAAGGTGAGAAGGAGGAGGAAGATGAGCAGCAGCAGGCTCAAGAAGCCGAGGCCCTGGATCCAGTTGCGTTTTGGAGTGACTTGGCAGGGACCACGGTGCAGACGGCGTGGCGGCTGGAAGCGCTGACGTTGGGGTGCTCTTGGGTCTTGACTTTAAAACTTCTTTTATTTGACGTTATTGAAAGATCTGAGGCTCACACATAATGCTAACTTATCCTAACTTTCCAGCTCTTTCTAAGGATCAGTATGATGTCAAACATTACTTCTTATGAAAACACAATATTGAGATGTATGATGTATGAAAATATGTTATTGAACAAGAAGATGACATTTAATCTTCTGAAAGACATCTTGTGGTTCTCTGAGGTCATTCTGGTTCTTCGGCCATGTGTGGCTAATGTCCGGCCTTTAGATAGCAGAAGATAGATGGGGGAGGGTCTGCATTCAAAAGTCGTAAAACGAGGACTTTGGTGTTTTAGTGGAAGCAAAATCAAACATGAAGGACTTCACTACACTAGAGTTGCATTTTAGAATCTATTTATTTATCTGACCTTTTGTGGAATCACCTCCTTTGCTCTGCAACCATCCCGACACAGCAGACACACACACACACACACACACACACACACACACACACACACACACACACACACACACACACACACACACACACACACACACACACACACACACACACACACACACACACACACACACACACACACACACACACACACACACACACACACACACACACACACACACACACACACTGAGTCAAGAGAAGGTGTGAGACTAAGAGCATCGGCAGGATCTCAGGAAGAGGAGCGCCCACCTGTGGACCCGGGAGCTCCTTGGACTGCTTCCTCTGGACCACTTTGATTGGCGGCAGGTGCGTCGCAGCAGAGACCAGGAAGTTCATGAGGATGTCCTCGCAGTTGCACGAGCGGTCCACCAGAGTTCTCAGGGACTGGGGCAGGTAATGAGTGAACAGGTAGTGGTAGTACCTGCGAACATATGCAGAGTTTGAAACATGTTACCACAGTCCTATGAAACTGCTGTTCTCAGAGCGAACACTAGAGGTCGCTTCAGACTCACAGACTTCTTGTCGTGTCACATCAGAAGTTCAACCTTTAACGTCTGAACATTTGTTTCTTTATTATTCAGTAAACCATAAAAGCAATCGATACAAAACTACTTCCAACCTTTTGAACTTAAAAAGATATATTTTTTATTATAGAAACTTTAGGATTAAAGAATTAATGTTGTAAGATATTAAGGCTTAAACTAAAAAAAAAGATGATTCAATAGAAGAAAACGGTTAAAATAAAGGAAAAATCTTTAAATGCATTTTTTCTTGAACTAAATATTTTGTTTTGAAAAAACGTTTTTGTATTGATTATATTGTTTTTGATCAAAATCCACTTTCTTTTAATATATTTTTCTCATTGTGCAACTGATGTGTTTGATTGACTTTTTAATGTTAGTAAACAGTTTGTGTCATTATTTTTATTTATTTTTATTTTATTTATGTTCTTCTGTTGAATTATCTGTGAAATCATGGTTTATTCTTGAGATTCTTCTCTTAATGATGATGTTTAAGTGTTTGAACAGTTTATAAAACGCTTGATGTGTCAGTCGTGGATCTTATTCCTGCCGTGATGAGCTTCATTCATGTCGGAGTATGACGTGATGATGGACTAGAGCTCAGATGATGGAACCCTGGATTCAGGATATGTTCAGCCTCGACATGGTGAAGAGAGAACCACACGTTGAGCTGGAGCGACTTTACTTTCAGCCTTTTTTGAACTCTGTGGCTCTGATGGAGGTCCAGCTGACAGCAGCACATGCCGAGCGTCTGTAACGGAGACTATTGAGACTTTTCTGGACGAACAACAGCTCCACGTCGGCCTCAGATGGAAGAAGTTCTTCAGGTGGTCACCTGTGGTAGAAGGGGGTCCCAGAAGTGGCTCCTGGGCGGGTAACCCACGATCCTCTCGGGGAAGCTCCTCCACACCAGGAAGGCGAAGTTGACCTGAACGACAAGAGTCAATCCTGAAGCTCCTCCTTCTCGCCATCGTGTCCACAAACCTCACTGGTCAGCAGAACCGTGTCCTCGTCCAGGCTCAGCACAGCTTCCGTTTCTATGGCAACGTGAGGTAGAAACCAACTGGAGGCCTGCGACACAAACAAGTCAGGACGGGACATGAGCGACACACCTGTCACAGAGAGGACGAGATTCTTACCTTCCGTCTGCCGTCCGTCACCGTGAGAGGAACCGGCATGAGCGGCCACTTGCTCCGACTGGGCGGAGCTTTCTCACTGTTCCAGATGATGATGATCTGCAGGAATGATGTCGACGTTCAATAACATCCCAGAAAACTCAGGTTAGAAGAGTCTATTATTTATTACTCGAGTTTATGTTGGTGTCTGAACAAGAAGGATCTGTCTCACCTGCAGTTCAAACAAAACTCTGATTCGCTCTCGTCGAAGAACTCCCATTTCTTCGATCCGTAAAACTCTTCACCTTTCAAAGTCCATATGTATCAACACTGAAAAGAGCAGTGCAACGTTCAGAATTCCCGCAAGGTGGCGTACGCCCGATTCAGCTGGTTCGACCATGTGGCGGCCCTCAGTGACCATGTTGAGATGTTCACATCAGTTACATTAACCATCAATATTGATCATAAATTAACACACAGTAGTTACTTATTAAAGTTATTCATATGTTTTTATTCACCAAATTAATAATCAGTATTAATTAAGAAAACATAGATCATTTTATAATGAATATTTTAATCTGCTATTTTACACTATTCAGAAAAGAAATGAATAATGATTATTTTATTTTTTTTATAATATAACAAAGAAAATGATGATGATCAGGTCAACAAAAAATGAAGATTTTTGTGAAACAACGTTTGATCAAAGTGAAGCTGCAGAATGAAATTACAATGTAATATCTTAAGAATATACCTGGAATAATGGAGCACCACCTTTGAGTCTTAGTCCAAAGGAAACTATTAAAATTACATGGATAATATTATAATTATCATAATTTACTTTGGTGTTTTAGTGGAAGCAACATCAAACATGAAGGAAAAGCGCTACACAAATATTACTTACTAACTTACTTACATACAAATCCCCCTTTGGTCAATGTGGGGAAACCGTCGATGTTTATCAAGGCCAAGGTTGTTGTACGACCTTGAATGTCATCCAACTCATCTAAGATGGTCCCAGGGTGTCCATAGGGTTCCTGGCAATAGAGTCACTGATACACAGATTGATGTGTTTCACCCTTATCACCCCCTTTCCTACCATTAACCAAACATTTGGTAAAGACCATATGGTTCGTGGAATGGAGTTCAGAACATCATGTTGGTCAATTCTCTACATCCGGGCCAATGACAGGGGTGTGTCTAAAACCAGATAAAAAAAGAATACAAATATTTGCATCACGACTGAAAGTATGCAATGAAAGGGATGAAAGAGTTGACAGAGAAGAAAAAAATCACACAAAGGGGAGAAGAAAAAGAATTTGATTGTGAAAAGAAAATATTTTTTAACAAAAATAAAAAATAAAATTGAGAAAAATGAAAAAAAAAAGGAAATAGATTGTTTTGTTTGGGCTTGAACTCAGAGGTGGTATGGTGTATGGAAGTTTTAGAGAAATGTCTAACTGTAGTTATAATGTAGGTCAGGTATTATTTATTTAATTTTGAACTTTTGGTATGCTTAATTTTTTCTTTGTCGTCCTATTAATGTGATTTTGGACCCCTTTGTGAATTTTTGTTCTTGTACCATTGACAGACATTTCCAAACATCTCTTTATTTAATTTTTTATTATTATATAATATTATTTATTTATTATGTATTTAAAGTAGGGTAAGTATAAGTAGTAAAAGCAGTAGTATAATTAGTAGCAAAAGTAGAAGTAGAATTTGTAGTAAATGTATAAGTAGTATAAATAGTAAAAGGCGTAGTAGAATGAGTAGTAAAAGTAGAAGTAGAATTAGTCGTAAAACTACAAATAGAACATGATGCACAGGAGTTTACTAGTGAGTCTAGCTTTAACCACAGAGCCAGCCCTCCTGATCAACCTGTCCAACCTGTTGACACTTCTGTTCCCAACCCAACACACCTCAGAACAAAACACTGGCTACCACAGGCTGGTAGAACATGCAGAGCAGTTTCCTGCAGATTTTAAATGAACGGAGCCTCCTCAGAAAGTACAGTCTACTCTGAACTTTCTTATACACATGGTCTGTGTCAGTTTACTGTCACTGGACATGGCTTTGTCCTGGACCTCCCAAAGTCCAGCTCCTTGGTCTTTGAGGTCTTCAGCTGCAAGCGGTTCCTCTCACTCCAGTCCACAAAGTCATGTATCAGACTTCTGTACTCGTCCTTGCTGTTGTCCCTGATGCATCCAACAATGTCAGTGTCGTCAGCATACTTCTGGACGAGACTCAGCTCTGAGTTGTAGCAGAAGTCTGAAGTGTAGATGGTGAAGAGGAGAGGGGCCAGTACTGTCCCCTGAGGTGCTCCTGTACTGCACACCACAGTGTCAGAAGTGATGTCCTCCAGCCTGACATACTGTGGTGGATCAGTGAGATAGTCCGAGATCCAGGTGACCAGACCAGGGTCCACATGCATCTTTGTCAGTTTGTCCTGCAGCAGAGTGGACTGGGTGGTGTTAAAGGCACTAGAAAAGTCCAGGATCAGGATCCTCACTGAGCCACTTCCTTTATCCATGTGGGAGTAGGTCCGATGCAGGAGGTGAAGGATGGCATCTTCTACACCGGGGGGCTTGTGCGTGCTGGACATGTGGCCTGAGATGTTTGAGGACCAGCCGCTCCAGTGTCTTCATCAGCGCCACCAGTCTGTAATCATTCAGCTCGCTCGGCCGGATCTTTTTCGGGACTGGAACTATACAGGAAGTCTTCTACAGCGTTGGTACTTTCCCCAGCATCGCTTCACCTCCTGCTTTGCTGACCTCATGGCCCCTCTGTCCCTGCTCCTGAAAGCCGCCTTCTCTCTGTTAAGGACATCCTTGACCTCCTTTGTTACCAATGGCGTTAAATTAATTTATTATTAGGGTAACAGCGGACAGTCTTAGCAGGGGCGACAACGTCTGAGCAGAAATCTAAATATATAATCCGTTATATAGTGTTTCTGACCCTTGATGTCCTCTTGAGACTTCAGCAGCACATCCCAGTCTGTGGTGTCAAAGCAGTCTCTGATGGCGTCCTCCACAGCTGGCGTCCACTTTCTGATTTTCCTAGTGGTCACAGTCTGTCTCTGCACCAGAGGAGTATACTGGGACTGAAGGTGGACCAGGTTATGATCGGACCTTCCAAGTGTAGGTCATTGTGCGAGAACCCTCAGGCCAGGAACTCCTCCAGAGACCAGAGGTCTGACTGTGCCCGGGTGTACGCAATGGTGGATATTTCTGCCCCCTGGACCGGGCCTCCACCTCCCAGTTCGACAGGCTCGTGGATCGATACGGTGATTGACCTCTAAGCTTGGCTCGCCAAACTTGTAAAGGGGCCTGGGTAGCACTTATTCCTGAGCCGTTACAACTACGGGATTAACATCCAACCACCGCCATAAACACGAACAAGATGGCCGACTACCAACTCAGTCAACGTATAATGGTGATATACTACCACCCGGATCAGAACCAAGACTTGTTTGGATGAAAAGTACAAAACTAGATGAAACTGGATAATAAACAAGTGAAAGAGATAAAGCTGTGTTTGCGACAGGTGTGGCAGCGACAGGTGAACAAGACTGCATTCCTTCTTCTAGATCAAGATTGTGACTGAACTTGTCAAACGTCTTTATCCTCGTGGCACATCTTGTGTTGTTGAACTATGTTATAAAAGTGTGAGTCAACAACACACTATGTTGCACTGATGTCTCTGACAGGACACACCTCCTCACTGACGGTTGATCAGTGTTTCCCTGAGTCTGGATCACAAGCAGCTCAGCTCACCTGGAAGTTTCACCTACAAACATGGACACAAGTCTTCAGAGCAGAGAGCTGCTCACAGGTCAGTGACTTTTTTCATGCTGCCATGTTCCCCAGCCAGAGTGTGAATGCATGAGTCAAGAGTGAGTTTGTGAGGTGAATAAATTAATAGAGAGTTAGGTGAATAGATTAACCAAGAGTGAGTATGTGAGGTCAATAAATTATTCAAGACTGAGGTGAATACATGAATCAAGAGTTAGGTGAATACATGGATCAAGACTAAGGTGAAAAAATGAATCGAAAGTGAGGTGAATACATAAATCAAGAGTTAGGCGAATACATGAATCAAGAGTGAGGTGAATACATAAATGAAGAGTGAGGTGAATACATGAATCAAGACTGGGGTGAATAAATTAATCAAGAATGAGGTGAATAAATTAATCAAGAGTTAAGTGAATAAATTAATCAAGACTGAGTTGAATAAATTAATCGAGAGTGAATTGAATACATGGATCAAGAGTGAGGTGAACACATGAATCAAGACTGACGTGAATACATGGATCAAGACTGAGGTGAATTAATTAATCAAGAACGAGGTGAATACATGGATCAAGACTGCAGTAAATAAATTAATCAAGAGTGAGGTGAATACATGATACGAGAGTGAGGTGAATAAATAAATCAAGAGTGAGGTGAAAACATGAATCAAGAGTGAGGTGAAAACATAAATCAAGAGTGGGGTGAATACATGAATCAAGAGTGAGGTGAATACATGATACGAGAGTGAGGTGAATAAACTAATCACGAGAGAGGTGAATACATGAAAAGAGAGTGAGGTGAATAAATGAATCGAGAGTGAGGTGAATACAATAATCAGGAGTGAGGTGAATAAAATAATCAGGAGTGAGGTAAATAAATGAATCGAGAGTAATGTGAATACATGATACAATAGTGCAGTGAATAAATGAATCAAGAGTGAGGTGAATAAATGAATCAAGAGTGAGGTGAATACATGAATAAAGAGTGAGGTGAATTAAACAATCAAGAGTGAGGTGAATACATGAATCAAGAGTGAGGTGAATAAATGATACAATAGTGAAGTGAATACATGAATCAAGAGTGAGGTGAATAAATGAATCAATGTGAATACATTAGATTTTTTCCTTTATTTAACAGGGACACTGCACAGCTTAGCATAGTACTTCAATTATCTTAAAAGCAGGTTTGGTATAATTTGGTGCTGCTATGTCTTTAATTCTTGCACCAAATGTATGTGATAGATTCTGCACTGACTCAATAAAATAATTATTAAATGCAGAGGTAATTTCATTACAATCACTGGTTAAATGTCCATGTATTTTCAATTCATGTCCAGTTACCTGATCCGGCTCTCTCTTTGTGAATTCATTAATGTTCCTCCACATCAGTCTATTCCCTTTCCTTCTTTGATAATGTCCATAAAAAAAGTTGGCCTTTGCCTTCTTTGGTTCATTCACTAATTTGTTACGAAGTGAAAACTCGTCCATCATTAATTGATTTAGTGCTGTTTTCACAAGTTGTCATTGAACCAAGGCAGGTTGACCTTGGGGTGTCCATTTCTGAAAGTTTTGGTGTATTTTTCTTTAATTCTATTTATGGCACCTAACAATGATTCACAAGAGGCCTTTATATCATCTGTGAGTAGAACATCACTCCAATCAGTTTGGCTTATTTCTTCCTTAAATGCATTCATGTCCCTTTTCCTTATTCCATAGGAATGTTTAATTATCTCTTGCTGGTAAATAAACCTGTTTTTTGTCAACTTCCTTGCAACATGAGTCATATTGTGATCCGACAAGCCAGTGAGGAGATAATAAGATTCAATGATCCTCTCAGGCTTGTTACTGAACAAGTTGTTACATCAGTCAGTATCAGAGAGTGAACACATGAATGTGTGGTTGAGCAACAACATGTTGTTTGTACTGATGAGGTTTTATTATAGTATCAACAACACAATGATGACGAGTGATGATGCTGTTGTGTTTGTGTGCAGGTGTGGACACAGAGGAGGAAGATCCTGCCTCTGAACCTCCTCTGGGTGAAGACCATGACAGTCAGACCAGAGCTCAGAGGTGAGAAGATCACGTCTCTGTCACACCTACAAATACTGGAATCTTCTTCTCACTGAAACTTGTGTGTTCAGATCGAAGCTACGTACATCTGCTGGACCTGGACCTGGACCTGGACCTGGACCTGGACCTGCTCCCAGCTGTGAGTCTCTGAAGAGTGACAGATCTAAAGGAAGATTGATTGAATTCAGAGGTGAACAGAAGCATCAGAGGTGAGAGACAACAGGAGCAACATGACATCTTCTGGTCAGATGGTGAACGACAGAAGTGTTGATCAGAGTTGTGTCTCTTTCAGGATCTACCAGGAGAAACAAGAAGAGTCTGAACTCAACTGTGAGTCTCTGAAGAGTGAAGCATCAATGGAACATCCTATTTATTTCAAAGGTGGACAAGAGTCTTCAGGAGACAGGTGAGGTTTTCTTCTCTCTTTTCTCCACTGATACCAACTGCTCATGAACTGTTAGTCAAAAGTGCTGCAGACAGTCGTGAAAGAAAGTCAACATCCAAGAGAAGAAGCAACAAACTGAAGCCATGAAGTCTTGCTCAGATCATTGGTGACATTGTAGAAGTAGAACTTATCGACTACCTGATGTTCTTCACAGAGAGGATCAGCAGGTCTCAGATGTTCTCCAGTGTGTCCAGCAGCATCAGACAGATGTGGAGTCCACGATTCAGGTACGTTCTTCAGCTTCACCTGCGAACTACAGCAGCTGCTTCTGCTGCTTCATGAAGCTCTGAGTACTGGACACCTGCATCTGTCAGCTTCTCACTTGAGCTGTTCCTACATGAACCAGAAGGTCTGGTGTAGCTGAGACTCTTGTTTGGTTCTGGAGAGAAGATGAGATTTAAATTGAATTTTTCCTTCTATGACGTCAATAAGAGACGTAATATCACGTCCTGCTCGTGAAGAAAGTTCAGACCTGCCTCTAGTCACATGTGTCTGTGTGTGTTTCAGCTGCTGGAGGAGAAGGTCATGACCCTGGTGAAGGAGGAACTGAAGAGAGTGAAGAAGTTTCTCAGACCAGGTGAGCAGAAACACCTGGATGATGAGGAAGAGGAGGAGTCGAAGTGTGAAGAGGAGCAGATGAGGAGCAGCAGAGAAGCTTTCCTGAAGATCATCCTGAACCTCCTGAGGAGCATGAAGCAGGAGGAGCTTGCTGGTCGCCTGTGGGGAAGTAAGAGGATTTCAACCTGCTTAATATGACGTCTTGAAGTAAATTTGTGATGGAAGTTCCTGCAGCTGATGAGAAGATTGATCTTCTAGAATCTTGAGCTTCATGTGACTTCTCTTCTTCAGGAAGTCGTGCTGGAAAGCGTCAAAGACGACTGAAGAGGAGCCTGAAGAAGAAGTTCCACAGTGTGTCTGAGGGGGTCGCTAAAGCAGGAAACTCTGCTCCTCTGAATCAGATCTACACGGAGCTCTACATCACTGAGGGGGGCACAGACCAGGTCAACCAGGAGCACGAGGTCCGACAGATCGAAGCAGCCACCAGGAACCAGACCAGACCAGAAACTACCATCAGAACAGAAGACCTCTTTAAAGCCTCACCTGAGAGAGACACACCAATCAGAAGCCTGCTGACGAAGGGTGTGGCTGGCATTGGGAAGACCCTCCTGACACGGAAGGTCACTCTGGACTGGGCGGAAGACAAAGCCCACCAGAACTTCCACCTCATGTTTCCTTTCACCTTCAGAGAGCTGAACCTGCTGAAAGAGAAGAAGTTCAGTTTGATGGAACTTGTTCATCTTTTCTTTCCTGAAACCACAGATCTCATCAGTTTTGAAGGACTCCAGGTCCTGTTCATCTTTGATGGTCTGGACGAGTGTCGACTCCCTCTGGACTTCCTCAACAGTCAGGTCCTGACAGCAGCTACAGAGTCCACCTCAGTAGACGTCCTCCTGACAAACCTCATCAGAGGGAATCTTCTTCCCTCAGCTCGTCTCTGGATCACCACACGACCTGCAGCAGCCAATCAGATCCCTCCTGAGTGTGTGGACATGGTGACAGAGGTCAGAGGGTTCACTGACCTCCAGAAGGAGGAGTACTTCAGGAAGAGGTCCAGTGATGAGGAGCAGACCAGCACCATCATCTCTCACATCAAGACCTCACGAAGCCTCCACATCATGTGTCACATCCCGATCTTCTGCTGGATCATTGCCACAGTTCTGGAAGACATGTTGAAGAGCGGAGACACAGGACAGCTGCCCAACACCCTGACTGAGATGTTCATCCACTTCCTGGTGGTTCTGTCCAAAGTCAAGAAGATGAAGTACCATGGAGCAGCTGGGACGGACACAGTTTGGGATCCTGAGAGCAGGGAGATGATGGAGTCTCTGGGAAAACTGGCTTTTGAGCATCTGAAGAAAGGAAACTTGGTCTTCTATGAATCAGACCTGACAGAGTGTGACATCAACATCACAGCTGCTTCACTTTACTCAGGAGTCTTCACTCAGATCTTCAGAGAGGAGAGAGGACTCTACCAGGACCAGATGTTCTGCTTCATCCACCTGAGTCTTCAGGAGTTTCTGGCTGCTCTTCATGTTCACCAGAACTTCATCAAGTCTGGAGTCAACTTGCTTGATTCACAACAACCATCCAAACTGTCAAGAATGTTTAGCAACAAACTTCCAATCGATAGGTTCTACCAGAGAACCATCAATGAAGCTGTAGAAAGTCCAAATGGACATCTGGACTTGTTCCTGCGCTTCCTTCTGGGTCTTTCTCTGCAGACCAGCCAGAGTCTCCTGACAGGTTTATTGAAACAAACAGGAAGAAGCTCTTGGACCAATCAGGACACAGCAAAGCTCATCAAGAAGAAGATCAGTGAGAATGTGTCTCCAGAGAGAATCATCAACCTGTTCCACTGTCTGAATGAAGTGAAGGACACTTCTCTGGTGGAGGAGGTCCAACATCAGCTGAGATCAGGACGTCTCCTCACAGATCAACTGTCTCCTGCTCAATGGTCCAGCCTGGCCTTCATCTTACTGTCCTCAGAGGAACATCTGAAAGTGTTTGACCTGAAGAAATACTCTACCTCAGAGGAGGTTCTTGAGAGGCTTCTGCCGGTGGTTCAAGCTTCAAATGAAGTTCTGTAAGTGGATCATTGAAACATCTCTGATATGAACCATGAATGTTTGATTTCCTTCTTCATTTTATTCAGGCTGAGAAACTCCAACTTTCTTTCTCTCTTCATCGTTTTTCTTTCACGTTGTTTTGTAAATCCATCATTTTCTAAAGTCACTTTTTGAAACAACATCAACTTATATTTGAATTTCATGAGCAAACACTTGAACATGTGTCGTGGACACAAACACACAAACAGGGAATGAACAACTGTATGTTTCTCCCTCAGGCACAGACAGGGTTTATTTTAGGATTGTCCCCAAAATCCAGCGTGAAAACTGAACATAAATGAAGAAAATGAAAAGTTTAACCAGTGTTAATAGAACAGAAAATAACATTCAGAAACAACCTCCTTCAAAAATAGTCTCCAAACTTGACAAATGTTTCAAAAGTTGAAAGTAATTCAGTGCATGTGAAGCAAACATGGGAGAAGAAATGAAGGTGAATGTGACGGAGGATGATTGAAACTCCATCTGTGTCACAACATAGATCCACTGGATCCAAAGATGGAGAGAATTCACCTTGAATTTTCTAACTGTAAACATTCAAATGAAGACAACAATGTTGAGAGAGTGCAGGAGTGTGAGTGACAAACACACACACATTGTTTGAGCTTGTATTACCTGCAACACCTTCACACTCACACCTGACACTGTTATGAATAATAACTTTGTAAACCTGTTCATATTGAATTGAAGGTTAAAAAAACAAATAGAATAAATTGACTGAAATGAATCTTCACGATTGAATCAGTGTCTTGATTAAATTGAAGATATTTTTACTCTGGAAAAGAATTCGACACAACAATTGAGAGAAAACACACAAAAACACTGAGATAAGTAAGTGAATAGAAAAATAATGAATGTGTTATTATGATCAATATACATGTAACAACCTTTTATTTTCATTTGTCATTGTTGTTTGTTTTGTGACTCTTTTTATTTTTCCTTATGTTATCTTGTGTTTGTTTCTCATACAAACACAAATCAATCCTCTTGTTGACGACACTCGTCTCTTTCACAGGCTGAGAAACTGTCGACTGTCAGAGAGAAGTTGTTCACTTCTGTCCTCAGTCCTCAGCTCTCCGTCCTCTAGTCTGACTCAACTGGACCTGAGTCACAACGACCTGAAGGATCCAGGAGTGGAGCTGCTGTCTGCTGGACTGAAGAGTCCACACTGTCACCTGGAGACTCTCAGGTCAGAACATCATGTCTTCAGCTTCAGAACATGTGAAAGTCAGAGGTGAGACTCCAGAGAGTCAAAGTTGAGTCTCCAGTGAGTTCTTCAATGAAGCAGATGATTCTAAGTGACCTCAGTCTTCAGCAGGTTCTCACACTTGAACTTGATTTGTTCTTCTGCTGGGTCGTGCTGTTCAGTATGTTGACACATATTTACTGATCTCAGATCCATTCAAACACATTTGAGAGACTCTTGTGATGTCATCACTTGTTCTGTTGCTAGATTTCAATGCAGGGTAATGTTCATGGTGATGTGAGCATGTGTGATGAACACATCAGCAACTGTATGAAAAGTCAAACATGTTCTTCTTCATCACAATATTCATCAGTGTCGTCTCACATCCTGCTCATATCTTTCATTTCATCTCTTCTCTGTGTCACCAACTCACTCCTTCTTTCTCTCTTCATGGTTTTTCTTTCACCTTGTTTTGTAAATCCATCATTTTCTAAAGTCACTTTTTGAAATAACATCAACTTTTCATTTGAATTTCATGAGCAAACACTTGAACATGTGACGTGGACACAAACACACAAACAGTGAATGAATAACTCTGTATTATTATTTTATTTATTTATCCTTTATTCATCCAGGTTAGTCTCATTGACATTAAAATCTCTTTTACAAGAGAGACCTGGACAGGATGGACAGCAAAACAGTTACACATAAAAACTATTTCATACAGTATTAAGTCCATTGGTACAATATCAGAAAAAGATAAAAGATTACTGACTAAAAACATTCACACTTGCTGATAGAGTTCGACGTCAAATTCCTGACAACAGCATTGAATTTGTTAAAAGTCACTTGAGTCTCAAACTTGTGCTGCTTCTTCAGCTTCTTCCACGATGACGGCGCAGAAATCTTAAAAGCTGTTTTACCCAGTTCAGTACGAGCTGGAGGAACATTCATAACCTATAATCTCCTTGTAGATACAAACATGCCAATGACTAAGTCGTCGCGAAGAGAGCGAAGGCCAGTGAACTCTTGAGTATAGTGTGCAGTGATGGGTTAAGGGTCTTCAGTTTGTCATGAACCTCAAGGCTCCATGTTACACAGTGTCCAACATCTTTAGACAGTGAGCTGATGAATTCATGTACAACACATCTCCAGAATCAAGAACGGTCAGGAAGGTAGCTTCGACTCGTCGTCGTCGAGCCTAACCTTAGTTTCTGTTTATTTACCAGGTTTTGTATGTGAATTTTAAAGAGATGTGGTCATCAATCATAAAACCCAAGTATTTGTGAAAATACTCCTCAATTGCAGGACCTTGGGAAGTTAAAATATTGTGATTTATCTCAATCTTTTTGTAATTTGAAAATACCATAAGTTTGGTCTTATCAGCATGGAGAACAAGCTTCAGTTGACAAAGCTGAGCCTGCACTTGATCAAAAGCACGTTGCATGAACTCAAAAGCCTTATTAAGTGAGGATGCAAAACAATAAATTTCGGTCATTTCTGGACATTTTGTCCAAGGCTGTTCATGTACAGGGTAAATAACAGTGGTCCTAAAACTGAACCCTATCTTTACTCTGGAAAAGAATTAGACACAACAATTGAGAGAAAACACACAAAAACACTGAGATAAGTAAGAGAATAGAAAAAGAATCAATGATGTGTTTATCACGATGGAACTGAGAAACCCAGGATACAGGTACTGGAAAACGGTGACGACAAGACAATGACGTGACAGAGAGTGGAGGCTTAAGAACACAGGGCAGCAATCAGCAGCAGCTGGGGGCGGGACTAACAAGACAAGGACCAATCACTACTCAGACAGGAGGAAGTAAGACTAGCACAGACACAGAAGGGAGCGGATTTCACAATAAAACCAGAAACACAAGGAGGAACATTTAGACTCATGACAGTGTTATTATGATCAATATACATGTAACAACCTTTTATTTTCATTTGTCATTGTTGTTTGTTTTGTGTCTCTTTTTATTTTTCCTTATGTTATCTTGTGTTTGTTTCTCATATAAACACAAATCAATCCTCTTGTTGACGACACTCGTCTCTTTCACAGGCTGAGCAGGTGTCGACTGTCAGAGAGAAGTTGTTCACTTCTGTCCTCAGTCCTCAGCTCTCCGTCCTCTAGTCTGACTCAACTGGACCTGAGTGAGAACTTTGACCTGCAGGATCCAGGAGTGGAGCTGCTGTCTGCTGGACTGAAGAGTCCACACTGTCACCTGGAGACTCTCAGGTCAGAACATCATGTCTTCAGCTTCAGAACATGTGAAAGTCAGAGGTGAGACTCCAGAGAGTCAAAGTTGAGTCTCCAGTGAGTTCTTCAATGAAGCAGATGATTCTAAGTGACCTCAGTCTTCAGCAGGTTCTCACACTTGAACTTGATTTGTTCTTCTGCTGGGTCGTGCTGTTCAGTATGTTGACACATATTTACTGATCTCAGATCCATTCAAACACATTTGAGAGACTCTTGTGATGTCATCACTTGTTCTGTTGCTAGATTTCAATGCAGGGTAATGTTCATGGTGATGTGAGGATAACCTTTCATCACACTTCTGATTCCACCAATGAAGCTGCGCGTGGATCACTCGTCTTTTATTTGTAGGATTCTGCACATAAATCAAAATACTGTTTGAGGATGGATCGCTCACACACTCATTGCTCTCGCTCTAGAAACACCACACAATAAGTTAAACGCTAAACAATTAAACAAACATATACATCTCCAACCGCTCAATTGCAACCTCCTCCGATGGAGCAAAAACCAGCAGGTCGTCCAGATAACACAAAAGACTGGTAAAGTTCTTATCACCAAATATATACATCATCATCTGTATACATGTTGCGGGGCTGTTGGTAAGACCCTGGAGCATTCTATTATATTTGTGCAGACCAAACGGGAAGGAGAACACTTTAAATTTCTTATCCTCTTCGTGGAGTCTGACATTATAAAACCCTGATGTGAGGTCCATAGTGGAGAAAAATGTGTTACCAGGAAGCGCAGCAAGGGCGTCTGTCTGGTGGGGCAGGGGGTCCGCATCTTTCACTGTTCAGGCATCAACCATCTGAAGTCATTGCAAATGCGTAGGTCACCATTAGGTTTAACAACAAGCACAAGAGGAGAAGAAAACTCACTCACAGATTCACGAATAATCCCCTGTTCCTCCATCTCATTTAGATCCTCAGTTTCTCATATTGACTAGAGGGGACACGGGGGTACTGCAGTCTGAAAGGCTTGTCGTCCAAACAGATTCTATATATACATATTCAGTTGCCTCAACACAATCCATTTTGTGTTTTGAGAAAGAACCATAACTTGGTTCTGACTCTGGTTCTGCAGCAGCATCTTTTCCAACAACCCCAGCAACCTCTCCATTGTAGAAGAGTCTTGATCAACTGGCTGCTGTCTCTCAGGTGGTTCACAGGCTGCTGTAGGTTAACTTCAACTCTATCCATGTTCACCTCTTCACTATGTTTGGCTGGTGTCTTCAAACTAGTCTATGAAATTCATCCAACTCGTCCTGCACTTCACGGCTGACCATTTATCCAAAGGATGGACCGGAATGTGAGCCAGATCTGGGTGATCAAACATTTGCCTTGTTCCCACAAGCAACCTGTGGCGACTGCAGCAGCTTTATTGAGGCGGAGCCAGTAGTCAAACGGGTCTTCATCTGTGAGAGTTGAACGAAAGGCACCATGAATATCGTTCGGAAGAAAAATGTTTCCTCAAGAGACCAGACACAGCGTGAGGACGGCGTGCAACATCTATCTCTCCATTTCTATCCCAAACTTCACTCTTTAGCTCGAGCCCTTAAATGTGTGAGAATTTCTTCGACCCGACTCTCCAGTCGAACATCACGTTTCTTGAAATAATCTTCCATCAACTCGAGCCATTCTTCCAACTCAACTTTGTCTGAACATCCCCACGGAAAACAAGAGGAGCCTTGAGTTCTCTTTGTGTTTCGTGTCTAACATGAGAGAATCTAGAAATGTCCGTTGGGAAGTGACTTGAACCATCATGGGCTCCTGAGCTGTTGTGTGGGGCTGATGGAGGGGCTGTCGTCCTTGGATGGGATACCATAGTCTCAGCTCACTGTCCTCCATATGTTGAACTACATCAGTCATTTGGTCAGTCATGTTGGCATTAGCTGAAGGTTGATAGTAGTCCATGTATAGTGGAAGTAGTCGACTCCTTGATTGTCAAACACACACACATTGTTTGAGCTTGTATTACCTGCAACACCTTCACACTCACACCTGACACTGTTATGAATAATAACTTTGTAAACCTGTTCATATTGAATTGAAGGTTAAAAAACAAATAGAATAAATTGACTGAAGTGAATCTTCACGATTGAATCAGTGTCTTGATTAAATTGAAGATATTTTTACTCTGGAAAAGAATTCGACACAACAATTGAGAGAAAACACACAAAAACACTGAGATAAGTAAGTGAATAGAAAAAGAATCAATGATGTGTTATTATGATCAATATACATGTAACAACCTTTTATTTTCATTTGTCATTGTTGTTTGTTTTGTGACTCTTTTTATTTTTCCTTATGTTATCTTGTGTTTGTTTCTCATATAAACACAAATCAATCCTCTTGTTGACGACACTCGTCTCTTTCACAGGCTGAGAGACTGTGGACTGTCAGAGAGAAGTTGTTCACTTCTGTCCTCAGTCCTCAGCTCTCCGTCCTCTAGTCTGACTCAACTGGACCTGAGTCACAACAACCTGCAGGATCCAGGAGTGGAGCTGCTGTCTGCTGGACTGAAGAGTCCACACTGTCACCTGGAGACTCTCAGGTCAGAACATCATTTCAAACAAACACAAACACACACATGGATGTAAACAGTGAATGGATTCATGTTTCTTCATGAAACCTTTTTCACTCTGAGAAGGATTTGAATGACTTTTCCTCGACTCATGAACTTGGTTCTAGAAGTTGATATTTCATGAACACAACAGGAAGGTGAAGAATATTTCAGGTCATGTATAATATTTCAAGTCACACAACACAAGTCACACAACTTAAGTCACACAACACAAGTCACACGACACGAGTCACACGACAAAAGTCACACGACAAAAGTCACACAAAAAAGGCACACAACAAAAGTCACGGAAAAAAGGCACACAACAAAAGTCACACATCAAAAGTCACACCACAAAAGGCACACAACAAAAGTCACACATCAAAAGTCACACCACAAAAGTCACACCACAAAAGTTACACAACAAAAGTCGCACAACAAAAGTCACGCAACAAAAGTCACACCACAGAAGTCACGCAACAAAAGTCACACAACAAAAGTCACACCACAAAACTCACCCAACAAGAGTCACACAACACAAGTCAAACAACACAACTCACATGACACGAGTCACACAACACAAGTCACACAAGTCACACAACACGACAAGAGTCACACAACAAAAGTCACACAACGCGACTCACACAACACAAGTCAAATAACATGAGTCACACAACGAGTCAAAGTCGAGTTACACAACACCAGTGTGAGTGGAGTTACACAACTAACACAAGTCACACAAGTACACAACACAAGTCAAACAACCCAAGTCACACTACACGAGTCACACAACACGAGTCACACAACAGTACTCTCACAACACAAGTCACACAACATAAGTCCCACAACACGAGTCACACAACACTACTCACCCAACACAAGTCACATAACACAACAAGAGTCACACAACAAAATTCACACAACGCGACTCACACAACACAAGTCAAATAACATGAGTCACACAACGAGTCAAAGTCGAGTTACACAACACCAGTGTGAGTGGAGTTACACAACACCAGTGTGAGTGGAGTTACACAACACCAGTGTGAGTGGAGTTACACAATACCAGTGTGAGTGGAGTTACACAACACCAGTGTGAGTGGAGTTACACAACACTAGTGTGAGTCGAGTTACACAACACCAGTGTGAGTGGAGTTACACAACACCAGTGTGAGTCAAGTTACACAACACTAGTGTGAGTCGAGTTACACAACACCAGTGTGAGTGGAGTTACACAACACCAGTGTGAGTGGAGTTACACAACACCAGTGTGAGTGGAGTTACACAACACTAGTGTGAGTGGAGTTACACAACACCAGTGTGAGTCGAGTTACACAACACCAGTGTGAGTGGAGTTACACAACACTAGTGTAAGTGGAGTTACACAACACCAGTGTGAGTCGAGTTACACAACACTAGTGTGAGTGGAGTTACACAACACCAGTGTGAGTGGAGTTACACAACACCAGTGTGAGTCGAGTTACACAACACCAGTGTGAGTGAAGTTACACAACACCAGTGTGAGTGGAGTTACACAACACCAGTGTGAGTGGAGTTACACAACACCAGTGTGAGTGGAGTTACATAACACCAGTGTGAGTGGAGTTACACAACACCAGTGTGAGTCGAGTTACACAACACTAGTGTGAGTCGAGTTACACAACACCAGTGTGAGTGGAGTTACACAACACCAGTGTGAGTGGAGTTACACAATACCAGTGTGAGTGGATTTACACAACACCAGTGTGAGTCGAGTTACACAACACTAGTGTGAGTCGAGTTACACAACACGAGTCACACAACAGTACTCTCACAACACAAGTCACACAACATAAGTCCCACAACACGAGTCACACAACACTACTCACCCAACACAAGTCACATAACACAACAAGAGTCACACAACAAAATTCACACAACGCGACTCACACAACACAAGTCATATAACATGAGTCACACAACGAGTCAAAGTCGAGTTACACAACACCAGTGTGAGTGGAGTTACACAACACCAGTGTGAGTGGAGTTACACAACACCAGTGTGAGTGGAGTTACACAACACCAGTGTGAGTGGAGTTACACAATACCAGTGTGAGTGGAGTTACACAACACCAGTGTGAGTGGAGTTACACAACACTAGTGTGAGTCGAGTTACACAACACCAGTGTGAGTCGAGTTACACAACACCAGTGTGAGTCGAGTTACACAACACTAGTGTGAGTCGAGTTACACAACACCAGTGTGAGTGGAGTTACACAACACCAGTGTGAGTGGAGTTACACAACACTAGTGTGAGTGGAGTTACACAACACCAGTGTGAGTGGAGTTACACAATACCAGTGTGAGTGGAGTTACACAACACCAGTGTGAGTGGAGTTACACAACACTAGTGTGAGTCGAGTTACACAACACGAGTCACACAACAGTACTCTCACAACACAAGTCACGCAACATAAGTCCCACAACACGAGTCACACAACACTACTCACCCAACACAAGTCACATAACACAACAAGAGTCACACAACAAAATTCACACAACGCGACTCACACAACACAAGTCAAATAACATGAGTCACACAACGAGTCAAAGTCGAGTTACACAACACCAGTGTGAGTGGAGTTACACAACACCAGTGTGAGTGGAGTTACACAACACCAGGGTGAGTGGAGTTACACAACACCAGTGTGAGTGGAGTTACACAACACTAGTGTGAGTCGAGTTACACAACACCAGTGTGAGTGGAGTTACACAACACTAGTGTGAGTCGAGTTACACAACACCAGTGTGAGTGGAGTTACAGAACACCAGTGTAATTGGAGTTACACAACACCAGTGTGAGTCGAGTTACACAACACTAGTGTGAGTGGAGTTACATAACACCAGTGTGAGTGCAGTTACACAACACCAGTGTGAGTCGAGTTACACAACACCAGTGTGAGTGAAGTTACACAACACCAGTGTGAGTGGAGTTACACAACACCAGTGTGAGTGGAGTTACACAACACCAGTGTGAGTGGAGTTACACAACACCAGTGTGAGTGGAGTTACACAACACTAGTGTGAGTGGAGTTACACAACACCAGTGTGAGTGGAGTTACACAACACCAGTGTGAGTCGAGTTACACAACACTAGTGTGAGTCGAGTTACACAACACCAGTGTGAGTCGAGTTACACAACACCAGTGTGAGTCGAGTTACACAACACCAGTGTGAGTGAAGTTACACAACACCAGTGTGAGTGGAGTTACACAACACCAGTGTGAGTGGAGTTACACAACACCAGTGTGAGTGGAGTTACACAACACCAGTGTGAGTGGAGTTACACAACACCAGTGTGAGTGGAGTTACACAACACCAGTGTGAGTGGAGTTACACAACACCAGTGTGAGTGGAGTTACACAACACCAGTGTGAGTGGAGTTACACAACACCAGTTTGAGTCGAGTTACACAACACCAGTGTGAGTGGAGTTACACAACACCAGTGTGAGTCGAGTTACACAACACAAGTGTGAGTGGAGTTACACAACACCAGTGTGAGTGGAGTTACACAACACTAACACTAACCCTGACATTAAACACAAACACACATCAATCCTCTCACAACAGTGAGTCATGTGATCATTTATACATCAATTGTTGAACTGATGAAAACTTCATTATTTCATGTGTTGATCAAGTTGATCCTGATTGAAATCAAAGTCTTCAAATGTTCACACAATCATGTGATGATCTTATGAACGTCAAGAGTTCAGTGTTTCCTCCAATCAAGGCTTTCAAGTCAAAATAGATAAAAAGTCTCTTGTTGACGTTTCCGTCTCTTTCACAGGCTGAACTGGTGTGAACTGTCAGAGAGAAGTTGTTCACTTCTGTCCTCAGTCCTCAGCTCTCCGTCCTCTAGTCTGACTCAACTGGACCTGAGTAGAAACGACCTGAAGGATCCAGGAGTGGAGCTGCTGTCTGCTGGACTGAAGAGTCCACACTGTCACCTGGAGACTCTCAGGTCAGAACATCATGTCTTCAGTTCTTCTGATTTAATGAAAGTGTTTCTCCTTCATTACAGTCTGTCAGCGTGTCAGATCTCAGCAGGAGGTTGTTCTTCTCTGGCCTCAGCTCTGACATCTAACCCGTCCCATCTGAGAGAGCTGGACCTGAGCTTCAATCATCCAGGAGGACCAGGACTGGAGCTGCTGTCTGCTGGACTGGAGAGTCCAGACTGGAGGCTGGAGACTCTCAGGTATGGACGGAGCAGCAGAACTCACTGACTGAGCTCCAAAGATCTTCAGACTGAACATGTGATCAGAAGCAGAGAGATGTGAGTGTGTGACGCTGCTCAGACTCTTCATCTGAACTGAGCACATGAATCCAACTCTCAGAGCTTCTCCATGTTCTCCTGCTGGACACCAGTGGAAGAACAAGGAGACAGTGGAGACTGAGCGAGTGTTTATAGATCCATCTTTGTTGTGGTCAACACAGTCATGAAAGAACGTCCACTTAGCAGCATCTGAAGTCAAATGAATCTGATCTTCTCAATGTTTCCTCCTCCAGGCTGGATCACTGTGGACCACAGAGGTTAACATCTGGATGGAAGAAGTGTAAGTTTGATTTGATTGATGGATGAGAACTCCTTGACTCTGTCAGCTTCTAGTGGAGCAGTTATGATGTTGAGATGTTGTTACACTTGAATCTGCTGATGGAGCTTCATCAAGTCCAGGATGATGGTGGAGATGAACACAGAGATGTTTCAAGAACATGAAGAAACATCATGTTAGCTACATGCTAGTTTAGCTGCTGACTTGATATGGACACACTGGTGTCAATCAAATGTGACAAGATGATTCTGGGATGTTCCTCCTGGTTCTTCTCTGGAGGTGGTCCCAGTCTCAGAAGACTGTTGACTTCACTTTGATGATGATCTCCACTAGATGTCAACAAACAGAGCAGCCCTCCCTGGCTTGCTGGGACACTGAGTCCATGATTGTCTTGAAGAGAAAGTTCTTCCACCATCATCACCTCTCGTGTCTTCTTCTCTCAGACTTCCGTCCACTCTCACTGGACCCGGACACAGCACACCGGCGCCTCCTACTGTCCAACGACAACAGGACGGTGGAACTTGTGACGCAGGATCAGGATTATCTGGACCATCCTGACAGATTCCACCGGTGTCTTCAGGTGATGAGCAGAGAAGCTGTGACTGGACCATGTTACTGGGAGCTGGAGTGGAGAGGAGGAGCTTCTATTGCACTGACTCTCAGAAGAGACGGAGGGAAAGAAGACGAGTCTGAGTTTGGACAGAACCGTTATTCCTGGAGTCTGAGCTGCTCTGATGATGATGGATATAAATTCTGTCACGATAAGAAAGAAACTGTCATCAAGAGTCAAGAAGTTTCTCACAGAGTAGGAATGATGATGAACTTTAGTGAACCTGGATATTTAAACTTCTTCAGTGTCTCCTCTGATGAACAGAAACACCTCCACACCTTCTTCACCTCCACTGAACCTTTGTACCTGGGATTTGGACTCACAGAGGTTCCTGGTTCTGGTTCCTCAGTGTGTGTGTGTGACCTGAGTGTGTGAGTGTGTTCCTCCAACACACTTGTGTTGCTGCTGTCAATCATCATTAAAGTGCTGACAGTGATGATGGAAGAAATCTGCTCCTGAAACAAACGTGTTGATCTGAATGTTGTTGAAGAAACTCTTTCATCACTTGTTGAGTCGACTGAAGACTTGAAGTTCAGTGGAGCACGAGTCACTTATGATGTTCATCATGATGTAATAAAACATTTGGTTTAAAACTTTCAAGAGACTCAAGGTCACTTCACAATAAAAGGTTAGAAAGAAGGTCAGACGGGTAGATGTGAGGTCAGACGGGTACATGTGAGGTCAGACAGGTAGATGTGAGGTCAGACAGGTAGATGTGAGGTCAGACCGGTACATGTGAGGTCAGACGGGTAGATGTGAGGTCAGACGGGTAGATGTGAGGTCAGACGGGTACATGTGAGGTCAGACGGGTACATGTGAGGTCAGACGGGTACATGTGAGGTCAGACAGGTAGATGTGAGGTCAGACCGGTACATGTGAGGTCAGACAGGTAGATGTGAGGTCAGACCGGTACATGTGAGGTCAGATGGGTACATGTGAGGTCAGACGGGTACATGTGAGGTCAGACAGGTAGATGTGAGGTCAGACCGGTACATGTGAGGTCAGACGGGTACATGTGAGGTCAGACGGGTACATGTGAGGTCAGACGGGTAGATGTGAGGTCAGACGGGTAGATGTGAGGTCAGACGGGTAGATGTGAGGTCAGACGGGTACATGTGAGGTCAGACAGGTAGATGTGTGGTCAGACAGGTAGATGTGAGGTCAGACGGGTACATGTGAGGTCAGACGGGTAGATGTGAGGTCAGACGGGTAGATGTGAGGTCAGACGGGTAGATGTGAGGTCAGACAGGTAGATGTGAGGTCAGACGGGTACATGTAAGGTCAGACGGGTACATGTGAGGTCAGACGGGTACATGTGAAGTCAGACAGGTACATGTGAGGTCAGACAGGTACATGTGAGGTCAGACGGGTAGATGTGAGGTCAGACGGGTAGATGTGAGGTCAGACAGGTACATGTGAGGTCAGACAGGTACATGTGAGGTCAGACGGGTAGATGTGAGGTCAGACAGGTACATGTGAGGTCAGACGGGTACATGTGAGGTCAGACGGGTAGATGTGAGGTCAGACGGGTACATGTGAGGTCAGACAGGTACATGTGAGGTCAGACAGGTAGATGTGAGGTCAGACAGGTAGATGTGAGGTCAGACAGGTAGATGTGAGGTCAGACGGGTACATGTGAGGTCAGACGGGTACATGTGAGGTCAGACGGGTACATGTGAGGTCAGACGGGTACATGTGAGGTCAGACGGGTAGATGTGAGGTCAGACGGGTAGATGTGAGGTCAGACAGGTACATGTGAGTTCAGACAGGTACATGTGAGGTCAGACAGGTACATGTGAGGTCAGACGGGTAGATGTGAGGTCAGACGGGTACATGTGAGGTCAGACGGGTAGATGTGAGGTCAGACGGGTACATGTGAGGTCAGACGGGTACATGTGAGGTCAGACGGGTAGATGTGAGGTCAGACGGGTAGATGTGAGGTCAGACGGGTACATGTGAGGTCAGACGGGTACATGTGAGGTCAGACGGGTACACGTGAGGTCAGACAGGTACATGTGAGGTCAGACGGGTAGATGTGAGGTCAGACAGGTAGATGTGAGGTCAGACGGGTACATGTGAGGTCAGATGGGTACATGTGAGGTCAGACGGGTACATGTGAGGTCAGACGGGTACATGTGAAGTCAGACAGGTAGATGTGAGGTCAGACGGGTACATGTGAGGTCAGACGGGTACATGTGAGGTCAGACGGGTACATGTGAGCTCAGACGGGTACATGTGAGGTCAGACGGGTACATGTGAAGTCAGACGGGTACGTGTGAGGTCAGACAAGTACATGTGAGGTCAGACGGGTAGATGTGAGGTCAGACGGGTAGATGTGAGGTCAGACAGGTACATGTGAGGTCAGACGGGTACATGTGAGGTCAGATAGGTACATGTGAGGTCAGACAGGTACATGTGAGGTCAGACGGGTACATGTGAGGTCAGACAGGTACATGTGAGGTCAGACGGGTAGATGTGAGGTCAGACAGGTACATGTGAGGTCAGACGGGTAGATGTGAGGTCAGACGGGTACATGTGAGGTCAGACGGGTAGATGTGAGGTCAGACAGGTAGATGTGAGGTCAGACGGGTACATGTGAGGTCAGACGGGTACATGTGAGGTCAGACGGGTACATGTGAGCTCAGACGGGTACATGTGAGGTCAGACGGGTACATGTGAAGTCAGACGGGTACGTGTGAGGTCAGACGGGTACATGTGAGCTCAGACGGGTACATGTGAGGTCAGACGGGTACATGTGAAGTCAGACGGGTACATGTGAAGTCAGACGGGTACATGTGAAGTCAGACGGGTAGATGTGAGGTCAGACAAGTACATGTGAGGTCAGACGGGTAGATGTGAGGTCAGACGGGTAGATGTGAGGTCAGACAGGTACATGTGAGGTCAGACGGGTACATGTGAGGTCAGACGGGTACATGTGAGGTCAGATAGGTACATGTGAGGTCAGACGGGTACATGTGAGGTCAGACAGGTACATGTGAGGTCAGACGGGTAGATGTGAGGTCAGACAGGTACATGTGAGGTCAGACAAGTACATGTGAGGTCAGACGGGTAGATGTGAGGTCAGACGGGTAGATGTGAGGTCAGACAGGTACATGTGAGGTCAGACGGGTACATGTGAGGTCAGACGGGTACATGTGAGGTCAGATAGGTACATGTGAGGTCAGACGGGTACATGTGAGGTCAGACGGGTACATGTGAGGTCAGATAGGTACATGTGAGGTCAGACGGGTACATGTGAGGTCAGACAGGTACATGTGAGGTCAGACAGGTAGATGTGAGGTCAGACAGGTAGATGTGAGGTCAGACAGGTAGATGTGAGGTCAGACGGGTACATGTGAGGTCAGACGGGTAGATGTGAGGTCAGACAGGTACATGTGAGGTCAGACGGGTACATGTGAGGTCAGACGGGTACATGTGAGGTCAGATAGGTACATGTGAGGTCAGACGGGTACATGTGAAGTCAGACGGGTACATGTGAAGTCAGACGGGTACATGTGAAGTCAGACGGGTAGATGTGAGGTCAGACAAGTACATGTGAGGTCAGACGGGTAGATGTGAGGTCAGACGGGTAGATGTGAGGTCAGACAGGTACATGTGAGGTCAGACGGGTACATGTGAGGTCAGACGGGTACATGTGAGGTCAGATAGGTACATGTGAGGTCAGACGGGTACATGTGAGGTCAGACGGGTACATGTGAGGTCAGATAGGTACATGTGAGGTCAGACGGGTACATGTGAGGTCAGACAGGTACATGTGAGGTCAGACAGGTAGATGTGAGGTCAGACAGGTAGATGTGAGGTCAGACAGGTAGATGTGAGGTCAGACGGGTACATGTGAGGTCAGACGGGTAGATGTGAGGTCAGACAGGTACATGTGAGGTCAGACGGGTACATGTGAGGTCAGACGGGTACATGTGAGGTCAGATAGGTACATGTGAGGTCAGACAGGTACATGTGAGGTCAGACGGGTACATGTGAGGTCAGACAGGTACATGTGAGGTCAGACGGGTAGATGTGAGGTCAGACAGGTACATGTGAGGTCAGACGGGTAGATGTGAGGTCAGACGGGTACATGTGAGGTCAGACGGGTAGATGTGAGGTCAGACAGGTAGATGTGAGGTCAGACGGGTACATGTGAGGTCAGACGGGTACATGTGAGGTCAGACGGGTACATGTGAGCTCAGACGGGTACATGTGAGGTCAGACGGGTACATGTGAAGTCAGACGGGTACGTGTGAGGTCAGACGGGTACATGTGAGCTCAGACGGGTACATGTGAGGTCAGACGGGTACATGTGAAGTCAGACGGGTACATGTGAAGTCAGACGGGTACATGTGAAGTCAGACGGGTACATGTGAGGTCAGACAAGTACATGTGAGGTCAGACGGGTAGATGTGAGGTCAGACGGGTAGATGTGAGGTCAGACAGGTACATGTGAGGTCAGACGGGTACATGTGAGGTCAGACGGGTACATGTGAGGTCAGATAGGTACATGTGAGGTCAGACGGGTACATGTGAGGTCAGACAGGTACATGTGAGGTCAGACGGGTAGATGTGAGGTCAGACAGGTACATGTGAGGTCAGACAAGTACATGTGAGGTCAGACGGGTAGATGTGAGGTCAGACGGGTAGATGTGAGGTCAGACAGGTACATGTGAGGTCAGACGGGTACATGTGAGGTCAGACGGGTACATGTGAGGTCAGATAGGTACATGTGAGGTCAGACGGGTACATGTGAGGTCAGACGGGTACATGTGAGCTCAGACGGGTACATGTGAGGTCAGACGGGTACATGTGAAGTCAGACGGGTACATGTGAAGTCAGACGGGTACATGTGAAGTCAGACGGGTAGATGTGAGGTCAGACGGGTACATGTGAGGTCAGACGGGTACATGTGAGCTCAGACGGGTACATGTGAGGTCAGACGGGTACATGTGAAGTCAGACGGGTACGTGTGAGGTCAGACGGGTACATGTGAGCTCAGACGGGTACATGTGAGGTCAGACGGGTACATGTGAAGTCAGACGGGTACATGTGAAGTCAGACGGGTACATGTGAAGTCAGACGGGTAGATGTGAGGTCAGACAAGTACATGTGAGGTCAGACGGGTAGATGTGAGGTCAGACGGGTAGATGTGAGGTCAGACAGGTACATGTGAGGTCAGACGGGTACATGTGAGGTCAGACGGGTACATGTGAGGTCAGATAGGTACATGTGAGGTCAGACGGGTACATGTGAGGTCAGACGGGTACATGTGAGGTCAGATAGGTACATGTGAGGTCAGACGGGTACATGTGAGGTCAGACAGGTACATGTGAGGTCAGACAGGTAGATGTGAGGTCAGACAGGTAGATGTGAGGTCAGACAGGTAGATGTGAGGTCAGACGGGTACATGTGAGGTCAGACGGGTAGATGTGAGGTCAGACAGGTACATGTGAGGTCAGACGGGTACATGTGAGGTCAGACGGGTACATGTGAGGTCAGATAGGTACATGTGAGGTCAGACGGGTACATGTGAGGTCAGACAGGTACATGTGAGGTCAGACGGGTAGATGTGAGGTCAGACAGGTACATGTGAGGTCAGACAGGTAGATGTTAAATCAAACACCATGATTTTAGAATCTATTTATTCATTGAACCTTTTGTGCAATCACCTCCTTTTGATCGACAACCATCATTTCTGACACACACACACACACACACACTCACACACTTAATCCTACACATGTGCACACACCCACACTCACTGACATACACACACACACACACACGCGCACACGCACACACACACGCAAACACACACACACAACATCAGGTTCTTCTCTTCATTGTCATCAGAACCGTCACGAGGCTTCAGAGAAAGTTCTAGAAGTTCTTCTTCATCTGGACTCGTGGCTCCAGAGACAGTCCTCCAGGGTCTGTCGTCTGGTCCAGCCTCCAGTCCTGTCTCCCATGTTCACGCTCTCTCCAGGTCCTTGTACTTCTTGCGGAACACGGACACCTGGTCCTTGAAGAGCACCGGGTCCAGGCGCAGCTGCGAGTGCACCAGAGGCATGTAGCCAAACCAGCTGAAGGTGTTGATGCACTCCTGCCGCTGACTGAAGTGCTCGGGGTCGACCCAAGGAACCGTCCTGGTGCCCTGGTGAGCCAAGAGAAGGTGGTGAGACTAAGAGCATCGGCAGGATCTCAGGAAGAGGAGCGCCCACCTGTGGACCCGGGAGCTCCTTGGACTGCTTCCTCTGGACCACTTTGATTGGCGGCAGGTGCATCTCATTCGTCTGTCATTCATTTCTCTTTCATAACAGAAGCCGAACTCTAACCCTCTCTTTGTCTCTTTTTCCTACTTCCAGGATCTCCTCACACTGGTGCACTTCTGAAGGGTCAGGGGTCAAACTATTGGGACAAATCAATTTCAAAACACGATTTAATGTGTTTTTGTGAATTTTGTCATGTAGTTTCTATGTGTGTACTAAGAGTGAAGTTTGCCTGATGTCTTGTCAAAAGTACTGCAGTAATTATAAAGTACATGTTCAACATATGAAATCATTTGAAAGAATCACTTTCTTCTATCAACTCCCTTTTTTCACAGTGTCTCCCACAGATCCTAAGATCCTCTACTGTGAGGATTAATATTGAGCTCAACATTACCACGTGTCACACCTGAGGAGGAACTACACTTTACACATTCGTCAACCTTACGTTAATCAACCATTTCTTGGTTTCCAATGACATTCATCTGAAAAAAGGAGGAGAAGTTAGTTTTAATAGTGTGTTTGCAAAGATTCTTCAAACGATCGTCCACGTGTCACTTTTGACCTGAAGATCTGCAGGATCATGTATTCGCGTCAAACGGCTTCGTTCACCAATATTTATTGATGCTGATGACGTCGAAGACATGGTTTCTGTGGAATATTAAAACTTTCGGTTTGGTCCAGTACACGTGCCACGAATCTTCTTAGGTGGGTAAGATATTATTCTGAACCCCCGTTATATTATAAAGTACATATTTACCTGTCAGTCTGCCAAGTATCTTCTGAATCGATCGATTCGCACGTCGTTTTTTTTGGAGCCGTTTCCTGTTGGAGTCGCACGAGTCATGTTGACATTTTCCGTCACTTCCGCCTGATTTCATGAAGTTCATCAATTCAATACGACGTCACTTTGCTTTATGTATCCACTGTTTTACATTTAAACAAATGATACTTTTGTTTCAAGACTGTTGAACAGATGCTCGTGGATCAGGTGTCGTTGCAGATCTTCAAGCTTCACACATGTGCATGAAGACCAAAGACATCACAGTCGCGTTTGATGCCACGACCCAGGAAGGTGTTCTCATCGCCAGTGAGCCCCACAAAAGATGTTCATGTCATCGCCGTTGACCAACTTCCTGGGGGAACTGCTGACGATTATGCCGACCATGTGGGTTCAGCAGTTGACGGTCTTGCCTCTGAATATGCAGATGACCAGCATGAAGATGTTGAGACGGTCGACAATAATCAACAACGTTTCAAATTCAAGGACGGATCGAGTGGCAGTAAACCAGTACACGAGAGATGGTAAAACTCTCAAGGAGTTAAACTGCCATCTTCACCCTCTTGATACCAGTTCATGTCCATCAACTTTAAAATCCCTGGAAGTGAACAAAGTTCTTTGGTAAAGACTGTCTGGCAGGTGATCTAGTACTTCAGATAAATAAGGTACAAGTACAGAAAGGGTGACCCAAAGGGATGCTCTATATTTTTAGAAAATAAAGGCCTACAGGTATAATACCTCGTCACCGTGGTGATAGATCACACTTCTTCATATCGCCGGTAAACTGATTGAACATTTTGAGAGTTTCCTTCATGTTTTTTCTACTGCGACTGTGTCATGTGGTGGTTTGCAGGTGTGCATTAAGAAGGACTTCTAAAAGACACACACACACACACATACTTACTTTTTGGGGGCGCGCTTCTCAATACCCCCCTTCGAGGACAGACCTTTCTGAATATGTTAGAGATGCTGGCAACACGAAAACATTAGTTTATATATTTTATATTATTATTATATATATTATAGTTATACCACAAATCTCTAAATGTAGATTTGGAGCCAGGGCCTTTAGTTTTCAAGCCCCTCTGCTTTCCGATAAAGCCTATAACTAACTTAACTGTTTATCTTTAGCTGCTATAACTAACTTAACTGTTTATCTTAGCTGCTATAGGCTGAGAATGCTGGAGGAGTGTACACTAAATAAAACAAAATGAATATCTTTTGCAGTGTAACTAGACGAAACCGTATAACATATTTATTTTAGCGCGCTTTCAATCAGGGCGGCGCCTATAACTGGTCTGAACCTGCACATTCATGCTGAGTGTATGTAGCATGCTAGCACACTTTTCACACTTCATAGCACACACACATGCCCAATTCAGACGCACACATACACACACACACATGCCCAATTCAGACGCACACACACACACAAATCCTTATATACAGTTTAAAGTAAGAGGAATTAAAGAAGGAGTTCTTAACCAACCTAGAAATGCAATGAACGACACCAGACCACAAGTTTTCATCAACTCTTGGATCATGAGTTTCACTTGCGTGACGTGTTGCCATGAATACGCAAGTGCTGCCACCTTGTGTCTGTTTCCTGCAACTTCATGTCATTTCTCTCTTATTCCCTCTTAGTGGGACTGAACAACAAAACAAAAGCAGTGACAACAAACCAAAAAGTGACAGAAGACATTATATAATTACATCTAAATAAAAGCACTTGTGAGTATCGTTCCAAAGGACACAATGAAAACTCAAATGTTTCACTCAATCACTTTTATTTTATTTTGGATTGTCAGTGATTAGTTTGTAAACCTATAAAGACAGATAAACCATTTTAATTATCAATTTAGATTAAACATTCTAAATTCATCTTAAATTAACTTGAACATTGAAGCATTTTGAATTCAAACAATTTAACATTTTTAATTCATTCAAACATTCGAATATTTTAAATTCATTTAAACATCTTAATCAAATATTTTAAATGAATCAACAAGCACTAAATCTAATTTCTTGAATTTTCCGAACTCAAATGTTATTTTTATCAAAACCCATTGATCACAAAATCCATATAATGCTGCAATGTGTTCCTTAACTAATATTAAACGCAGTTAAACATCCATTTGAACATCTCAGAAGCATTCAATCAATACACAATCAAAGTAAAGAAAACATTTCACCGACCATTGGCGTCTTTGGACTGAAGCCATTGTTGTGAACTTGGAGCGTCTTCTCTCTCTGACTGACTGACTGACTGAGACCCTCCATTACCTCACAGTTCACAGGTGCTGCTCATTAGTGACAATGACTGAAGCAGTGCTGTGTCTCAAATCGCATACTAGCTACTCAAAGTTAGTATTCATAGTATGCGAAATTAAGTGCGCCACGCACACTAAATTGGCGTACTAACATTCCCACAGAACTGAGTATGGTTCGATGGACACTAACCACCCTAAATGGCCGCCATATTAATGACGTTGACGTTGTGAACGGAAGTTACGTCACTACCAGTCAAATGGAGGCAAGAGAGCACGTTGAGAGCGACGCCCCCTCGGTCAATTTTTCAACTTTATACCGATGTAAGTTTTTCATTTCATATGTTTGCACTAGTGCTGTTGTATAGAAACGTCAGTAACGTTTGTTTATTTGTATTTTGGATGAAAACGTGAATGCTAATGTTATTTCGCTAGCTTGTGAGCGAACACTCACTAAACATACGTCATGACATGTACGTTACGTTTATTGTACTATAAGATGTGTGTTCACAGCCGAAATGCTGAAGCTAGCGTATCAGCACACAGTATATAAACGATATTGTTTTTACTGTTCTGAGTATAGATATTATTGTATTTATTTTCATTTAAAAATGTATTTATTTTTAAGGGGGCGATGAAGACACAAGGGCCCTCATTGAGTGGCGATCAATGCAGCCATCACTGGCTATGAGGAAGTGAATGAACAACATATTTGATCATGCTAACATGAATGACACCTTTCATAACTTACATGTTTGTAGACATTGATGTTACTGTAAGGAGTGTCATTGCATAGTTGTGTCAACTTGTATTTCAATCAGGGTGTTCATTAAGGCCCGGGAGCTGGGGGGGAAGGTGACCCCAGCCTACGTCAAAAAGAAGTGGGAAAACCTTAAGCAAGCATACAAGGTTGGTTTTCAAGCTAAGATGTGCTGCTGGCAAACACATTACTCCCAGAAACATTATTAGAAGTTAAATGGCTTCATATGACAATAAGGATAGAGATGTAAAAAATATCATTCCCTCTAATTCTTTCCTTCACAGAAGCTGAAGTCAACTGGGGTCAGCACAGAGGGGGGTGAAGTCACTGCCGCATCCTGGAAGTGGTCCACCTCGATGGATGAGGCGATTGACGTTGAGGACGTTGAGGACGTTGTGGACGTTGAGGATGTTGTGGACGTTGTGGACGTTGAGGACGTTGTGGACGTTGTGGACGTTGAGGACGTTGTGGACGTTGAGGATGTTGAGGACGTTGTGGACGTTGAGGATGTTGAGGACGTTGTGGACGTTGAGGACGTTGTGGACGTTGTGGACGTTGAGGACGTTGTGGACGTTGAGGATGTTGAGGACGTTGTGGACGTTGAGGATGTTGAGGACGTTGTGGACGTTGAGGATGTTGAGGACGTTGTGGACGTTGTGGACGTTGAGGACGTTGTGGACGTTGAGGATGTTGAGGACGTTGTGGACGTTGAGGATGTTGAGGACGTTGTGGACGTTGAGGATGTTGAGGACGTTGAGGACGTTGAGGATGTTGAGGACGTTGTGGACGCTGCCAACAACATTGTGGAAGGCTGCTGTCCAAGCCAAACGGGCAAAACCAGCTCCCACCAGTGGCAGTTCCTCTTCTGATGGGTGACGGACGACCTTGGAGAGGAGGGTGAGGACCTTTGTGCTCGTTTTGTGTATGGCACGATGGACTGTGGCTCGGTGCATGCCAAAGGCTCTTCCCACCACAAGGTAAGAGGTCCCACTGGCTAACCAAAGAAAAAAAAACTAAGGCCTCAATGACGGGTCCCCAGCCATGGTCACTCGCCTCGCCGAGGGCAACCATCAGGGCATTAAAAGATGGCCTGGAGAGGCGGAAGTCGGGACGGAGGTCTCCACTATCGAAGTACAGTAAACTGGCATTTATTTGGCAGTACTGCCTGGGGTTTGGAGCCTGTTGGAGGAAAAAAAGTTCATGTTTTAATAAAGTTATATTAAGTAAATCTTCTTGTGTTTTACAATTATGCTTGACTGGTAGGGCAGCAGTTATACGTTACTGTCTAGTTGGTTTTCAAAGGACATTAACACCGTCACTGCTGTAGGACTAGAAGATGTTTTCCCAACACCTGTTATGATTATTTTTTCATCTTGAGCATAACCAAAGTCTATATATCCTATTTACAATATATTTACCTGTTATACCTCTGGGTCAAGTTGACCCAATCTGTTTCCTTCTTCCATCCACAATAAGTTTTCCTTCCCTTTATCACAGACCTACGTTTTTTCTTTTTTTTATCCGATTGATCTGTTCCCTACCTCTAGTCTGTCCTCCCTTTTCCCTTCTTTCCTTCCTTCAGATAAAGTTGATTAGCAAAGAACAGTTTATCAGGTAAAAAATAAAAAAAATCTCATATATATGCATATCTATCTATATATGAATTTATATATGCATATATATTCATATACTTACAGGTACATTTTCTGCCAGCAGTAGAAGGATGAGACGTCTTCGCTGCTGATAGCGGCGTAAATAACTCTTGAATATTTCGTTATTCATATTTTTCTTCATTTCTTTTTCTCCCAAAGTTTCAAAACGTGCTGCCAGCAGGTGTCGATATCGTTCCAACAGCTGATTGCAATCATCGTTAATTAGTAGAAGAAGAAGAAGCTGTCGCGTCATTTCCTGCTAGTGTGTAGCAGCAGAGTTTGATTTGAGACATACTACTACCTTTACAGGTGAAGACAATAACTAATCAGCAGGAGAACACAAGACAGGTGAAGACAATAACTAATCAGCAGGAGAACACAAGACAGGTGAAGACAATAACTAATCAGCAGGAGAACACAAGACAGGTGAAGACAATAACTAATCAGCAGGAGAACACAAGACAGGTGAAGACAATAACTAATCAGCAGGAGAACACAAGACCAGGTTAAGACAATAACTAATCAGCAGGAGAACACAAGACAGGTGAAGACAATAACTAATCAGCAGGAGAAAACAAGACAGGTGAAGACAATAACAATCAGCAGGAGAACACAAGACCAGGTGAAGACAATAACTAATCAGCAGGAGAACACAAGACCAGGTGAAGACAATTACAGTCAGCAGGAGAACACAAGACAGGTGAAGACAATAACGAATCAGCAGGAGAACACAAGACAGGTGAAGACAATAACTAATCAGCAGGAGAACACGAGACAGGTGAAGACAATAACTAATCAGCAGGAGAACACAAGACATATGAAGACAATAACTAATCAGCAGGAGAACACAAGACAGGTGAAGACAATAACAATCAGCAGGAGAACACAAGACAGGTGAAGACAATAACAATCAGCAGGAGAACACAAGACAGGTGAAGACAATAACTAATCAGCAGGAGAACACAAGACAGGTGAAGACAATAACTAATCAGCAGGTTAAGGGACCGGAAACGAAACTCAAAGACACAGAAGGGAGCAGGTTTCAAAATAAAAACAGGAAACACCAAGAAAGACACGAGACATAACAAAAGTATTAAATGATTGAATATTAAAAAAGAAACCTTTAAATAAAGTATTAAATGTTAAAAAATAAACTTTTAAATAAAGTATTAAATGATTGAATATTAAAAAATAAACCTTTAAATAAAGTATTAAATGATTCAATATTAAAAAACAAATCTTTAAATAAAGTATTAAATGATTGAAAATGAATAAATAAACTTTCTCTCCAGCGCTCCCAAGTCCTTCCTGCAGTCCGTGTCCGGCTGCACTGTGGCGGTGCCGGCACCAGAGGGCGCCACAGGCACAGTGGCGTATTGTCCTGACGGAGGCGAGAAGGACGTGAGGAACAGTGTGGAGGCTGCAGTCAAAGTTCAACCAGGGTGAGAGGACTCTATGACGTCATCCTCTTCATCTCCTTTTCTTTTTCTTCTTCTTCGTTCCATTTCTCTTCTTTATCATTCTTCATTTTTCTTTTATTCTTGCTTCTCTTTTCTTATCATTCTTTCTTGTCATTTCTTCTTCATCACTTCTTTATTTGTTCTTAAATGACCTCCTTTACTTCGTCTTCCTTCTCGTTCTCTCTCGCTCCGTCACGTTCGTTTCTCTCCGTCACAGCTGGATGAAGTGCGTCGGTGTGTTTGTTCGCACAAACAATGTCGGACTCCGTAGTGTTCTCTGGATTCTTCCCAACATGATGATATGTTTAGTCGCTATTCATCATTTAATGGCTGGTTGTCGCAGTGCTGCCCCGCAAATGGGGTTGGCTTTGTTAACAACTGGAAAACCTTCTGGGGAAAACCTGGTCTGCTTAGGAGAGACTGATCCATCCCACGTTGGAAGGAGCATCTCTCTTGTCTAGCAGTGTTGAGAGTTTTAGTGTAACGTGACTCAGAGCACAGATCAGAAGAACTGCATCTTCACCCTCTTCTGCTCCTACAACAGCCACCTGCCTTTCACCGCATAGAGAGGGTCAATCTGACCCGCTTAGTAAAAACAAGAAGAAATGTCAGTAGAAGAGCTGTTAAAGAAAATTCAAATAAATCTGAATCAAATAAATACTTGCACTACCATTGTAGAGGAGAATTAAGTGTGGATTGTTGAATATCCGATCCTCAAAAGCTGCACTAATTAATGAACTCATGTCAGATAAAACCATTGACTTATTCTGCTTAAACCTGGCTGTCTATAGATGATTATGATTATCTGATTTCTCTGATCTTGAAAAGACTTATGAGACTTCATTCCTATGATCCACCTTTGGACCCCCCACACTGCACTAAGAACTATGTCTGGGATGATGATGAACGTGATGATGAAGACAAATGGCACGATCTGGTCGCAAACATGAACTTGACTCTTGTGATGACATTTTTGTGGTCCTGATGGTGTGGCTGCTGAACTAACTACTGAACAAGGTTCTCTATGCTCTCTGACACTTCTGTCCCTCGTGTTGCTCTTGCTGTGGTTGCTGGTGGAGAAGCTAGGTTCTATATGTTTATATGTTATTGTTAATAACAAGCACTAAATCAAAGTAAAGAAAACATTTCACCGACCATTGGCGTCTTTGGACTGAAGCCATTGTTGTGAACTTGGAGCGTCTTCTCTCTCTGACTGACTGACTGACTGAGACCCTCCATTACCTCACAGTTCACAGGTGCTGCTCATTAGTGACAATGACTGAAGCAGCTGCTGCTGGTGCACTCTGGGAAATGTGGTTCTTTCACACACTGAGATCCAGCTGAACGATTGAATATTAAAAAATTAACCTTTAAATAAAGTATTAAATGATTGAATATTAAAAAATAAACCTTTAAATAAAGTATTAAATGATTGAATATTAAAAAATAAACCTTTAAATAAAGTATTGAATGATTGAATATTTATAAATAAACCTTTAGATAAATAAAGTATTAAATGATTGAATATTTATAAATAAACCTTTAAATAAAGTATTAACTGATTGAATATTAAAAAATAAACCTTTAAATAAATAAAGTATTAAATGATTGAATATTAAAAAATAAACCCTTAAATAAATAAAGTATTAAATGATTGAATATTAAAAAAAGAAACCTTTAAATAAAGTATTAAATGAGTCAATATTAAAAAATAAACCTTTAATAAAAAAAAGTATTAAATGATTGAATATTAAAAAATAACCTTTAAATAAATAAAGTATTAACTGATTGAATATTTAAAAAATAAACCTTTAAATAAATAAAGTATTAAATGATTCAATATTAAAAAATAACCTTTAAATAAATAAAGTATTAACTGATTGAATATTTAAAAAATAAACCTTTAAATAAATAAAGTATTAAATGATTCAATATTAAAAATTAAACCTTTATTAAAAAAAAGTATTAAATGATTGAATATTAAAAAATAAACCTTTAAATAAAGTATTAAATGATTGAGTATTAAAAAATTAACCTTTAAATAAATAAAGTATTAAATGATTGAATATTAAAAAATAAACCTTTAAATAAATAAAGTATTAAATGATTGAATATTAAAAAATAACCTTTAAATAAATAAAGTATTAACTGATTGAATATTTAAAAAATAAACCTTTAAATAAATAAAGTATTAAATGATTCAATATTAAAAATTAAACCTTTATTAAAAAAAAGTATTAAATGATTGAATATTAAACAAATAACCTTTAAATAAAGTATTAAATGAATAAATATTAAAAAATAAACCTTTAAATAAAGTATTAAATGATTGAATATTAAAAAATAAACCTTTAAATAAAGTATTAAATGATTGAATATTAAAAAATGTAACTTTAAATAAATAAAGTATTAAATGATTGAATATTAAAAAATAAACCTTTAAATAAAGTATTAAATGATTGAATATTAAAAAATAAACCTTTAAATAAAGTATTAAATGATTGAAAATTAAAAAAATAAACCTTTAAATAAAGTATTAAATGATTGAATATTTATAAATAAACCTTTAAATAAATAAAGTATTAAATGATTGAATATTAAAAAAAATAAACCTTTAAATAAAGTATTAAATGATTGAATATTAAAAAATTAACCTTTAATAAAAAAAGGATTAAATTATTGAATATTAAAAATGAAACCTTTAAATAAATAAAGTATTAAATGATTCAATATTAAAAAAATTAACCTTTAATAAAAAAAAAGTATTAAATGATTGAATATTAAAAAATAAACCTTTAAATAAAGTATTAAATGATTGAATATTAAAAAATAAACCTTTCAATAAAAAAGTATTAAATGATTGAATATTAAAAATGAAACCTTTAAATAAAGTATTAACTGATTGAATATTTAAAAAATAAACCTTTAAATAAAGTATAAAATGATTGAATATTTAAAAAATAAACCTTTAAATAAATAAAGTATTAAATGATTAAATATTAAAAAATTAACCTTTATATGAATAAATTATTAAATGATTCAATATTAAAAAATAAACCTTTAAATAAATAAAGTATTAAATTATTGAATATTAAAAAATAAACCTTTAAATAAATAAAGTATTAAATGATTCAATATTAAAAATTAAACCTTTAATAAAAAAAAGTATTAAATGATTGAATATTAAAAAATAAACCTTTAAATAAAGTATTAAATGATTGAATATTAAAAATAAACCTTTAATAAAAAAAGTATTAAATAATAATAATAATAATAATAATAATAATAATCTCTATGATTGAATATTAAAAATGAAACCTTTAAATAAAGTATTAAATGATTGAATATTAAAAAAATAACCTTTAAATAAAGTATTAAATGATTGAATATTAAAAAAATAACCTTTAAATAAAGTATTAAATGATTGAATATTTATAAATAAACCTTTAAATAAAGTATTAACTGATTGAATATTAAAAAATAAACCTTTAAATAAATAAAGTATTAAATGATTGAATGTTAAAAAATAAACCCTTAAATAAATAAAGTATTAAATGATTGAATAATAAAAAAAGAAACCTTTAAATAAAGTATTAAATGAGTCAATATTAAAAGATAAACCTTTAATAAAAAAAGTATTAAATGATTGAATATTAAAAAATAACCTTTAAATAAATAAAGTATGAACTGATTGAATATTTAAAAAATAAACCTTTAAATAAATAAAGTATTAAATGATTCAATATTAAAAATTAAACCTTTATTAAAAAAAAGTATTAAATGATTGAATATTAAACAAATAACCTTTAAATAAAGTATTAAATGAATAAATATTAAAAAATAAACCTTTAAATAAAGTATTAAATGATTGAATATTAAAAAATTAACCTTTAAATAAATAAAGTATTAAATGATTCAATATTAAAAAATTAACCTTTATATGAATAAATTATTAAATGATTCAATATTAAAAAATAAACCTTTAAATAAATAAAGTATTAAATGATTGATTATTAAAAAATAAACCTTTAAATAAATAAAGTATTAAATGATTCAATATTAAAAATTAAACCTTTAATAAAAAAAAGTATTAAATGATTGAATATTAAAAAAAAAAAAACTTTAAATAAAGTATTAAATTATTCAATATTAAAAAATAAACCTTTAATAAAAAAAAGTATTAAATGATTGAATATTAAAAAAAAATCTTTAAATAAAGTATTAAATGATTGAATATTAAAAAAAAAAAATCTTTAAATAAAGTATTTAATTATTCAATATTAAAAAATAAACCTTTAATAAAAAAAGTATTAAATGATTGAATATTAAAAAAAAAAATCTTTAAATAAAGTATTAAATGACTAAATATTAAAAAGTAAACCTTTAAATAAAGTATTAAATGATTGAATATTAAAAAAATAAACCTTTAAATAAAGTATTAAATTATTCAATATTAAAAAATAAACCTTTAAATAAAGTATTAAATGATTGAATATTAAAAAAAATAAACCTTTAAATAAAGTCATAAATGATTGAATATTAAAAAAAATAAACCTTTAAATAAAGTATCAAATTATTGAATATTAAAAAATAAACCTTTAAATAAAGTATTAAATGATTGAATATTAAAAAAAATAAACCTTTAAATAAAGTAATAAATGATTGAATATAAAAAAAAAATAAACCTTTAAATAAAGTATTAAATGATTGAATATTAAAAAATAAACCTTTAAATAAAGTATTAAATGATTGAATATTAAAAAATAAATCTTTAAATAAATAAAGTATTAAATTATTGAATATTAAAAAAAATAACCTTTAAATAAAGTATTAAATGATTGAATATTAAAAAAATAACCTTTAAATAAAGTATTAAATGATTGAATATTTATAAATAAACCTTTAGATAAATAAAGTATTAAATGACTGAATATTTATAAATAAACCTTTAAATAAAGTATTAACTGATTGAATATTAAAAAATAAACCTTTAAATAAATATAGTATTAAATGATTGAATGTTAAAAAATAAACCTTTAATAAAAAAAAGTATTAAATGATTCAATATTAAAAATTAAACTTTTAAATATAGTATTAAATGACTAAGTATTAAAAAAAAAAAACTTTAAATAAAGTATTAAATGATTAAATATTTAAAAATAAACCTTTAAATAAATAAAGTATTAAATGAGTCAATATTAAAAAATAAACCTTTAATAAAAAAAGTATTAAATGATTCAATATTAAAAAATAAACCTTTAATAAAAAAAGTATTAAATTATTGAATATTAAAAAAAATAACCTTTAAATAAAGTATTAAATGATTGAATATTAAAAAAATAAACCTTTAAATAAAGTATTAAATGATTGAATATTTATAAATAAACCTTTAGATAAATAAAGTATTAAATGATTGAATATTTATAAATAAACCTTTAAATAAAGTATTAACTGATTGAATATTAAAAAATAAACCTTTAAATAAATATAGTATTAAATGATTGAATGTTAAAAAATAAACCTTTAATAAAAAAAAGTATTAAATGATTCAATATTAAAAATTAAACTTTTAAATATAGTATTAAATGATTCAATATTAAAAAATAAACCTTTAATAAAAAAAGTATTAAATGATTGAATATTAAAAATGAAACTTTTAAATAAAGTATTAAATGATTGAATATTTAAAAATAAACCTTTAAATAAAGTATTAAATGATTGAATATTAAAAAATAAATCTTTAAATAAATAAAGTATTAAATGATTGAATATTAAAAAATAAACCTTTAAATAAAGTATTAAATGATTGAATATTAAAAAATAAATCTTTAAATAAATAAAGTATTAAATGATTGAATATTAAAAAATAAACCTTTAATAAAAAAAGTATTAAATGATTGAATATTAAAAAATTAACCTTTATTTAAATAAAGTATTAAATGATTCAATATTAAAAAATAAACCTTTAATAAAACAAGTATTAAATGATTGAATATTGGACTTCCGGTTTTGATGCAGAGCTAAGCGGTCGTGATTTATTTCGACCCTCTCAATTTTGCAAATAACACTCAACTGCACTTTTCTCCGTCTACGACCACTGTTTTTTGTTTTCATTGCTTTGCTGAAATTTGTTATGGCTCCAAAACCAACAAAGAATCACCCGAAATCGGATGCAAAGGACTGTAGCCAACAAGCTAAGTTCGGAGCTAATGAAGACGACATGGCGACGCACACACTTCTGGCAACGGACACCGTTCTGGCAGCGATACGTGAGCTGAAAAGTGACTTTACAGCTAAACTTGATAGTGTGCTCAGTGTATTAAAAGGGATACAAAACGAATTAAAGTCCGTAACCGAACGTGTCGCCGCAGCTGAGGAAAGAATCGGTAATAACCACGACGACATTGCTTCCCTGATGTCCCTGAACGCAGCACAGAAAGTTACCATCGAGGCGCTAACGATAAAGTTGGACGCCCTGGAGAACCGAAGCCGCCGCTCAAACTTGCGACTGTTGGGATAACCCGAGAAAAAAGAAGGAGCGGATTTTTGTTTCTGGAGAGGTGGCTTCCTGACGTGCTTGGGGCCGAGAACTTTCCCCGGACTCTAAGCATCGACGGCGCGCACCGGGTCGGGAGGAGCGACGGCGAGCAGGAGCGACCCCGGGCTGTGATCGTCAAGTTCACTAACTTCGCGGATAAACAACGGGGGATGAAGGCGGCCAGGACGAGGGGAGCACTCTTTCTGGAGCAGGATCATGTTTTTAAAGAAGGAGCTGAGTTCTCTTTCCATCCCTGATCTGAGATACGGAGTCATACACCCGGCCACATTCCTCATCACTGTCTCCGGTAAACGTCACTCATTCAACAGCAGCGCTGCGGTGGAGCAGTTTATCCAGGGACTGAAACAGCGACGGGCCGAGCCAGCGGATGATTGACGGATGACGTAAGACAACAGTGACGTAAACGATTGACAATAACGTGCTGATCATATTCATAACGTGTCGTAGACGCAAATGATCGTGTTTATTATAAAACAAGAAAGTTGAGTTAATGTATTTTTGTTATAATGGGAGGGGCGGGAGCTCACGAGTGGTTAAGTGACTTGTTCCTATGTCGAGTGAGGGTCTCGGAGGAGCAGGGATGCATCATAGCTGGGCCCTTTTGTGGCCCCTGGGGATTCATAAGTTGGGTGGGGATAGATGGTGCTGCTGTTCTGTAGGCACTCGTTTAAGTTTAGGTTTTATTTACCTTTTTTCTTGTGTTTTTCGTTTTTGCAGCCTTATAAAGTACGACCTCTGCTGTCCACTTAAAATACCTGTAATTTATACATGACTTCAAATGTATTGTTTACCTCGTGGAATGTGAGAGGACTTAATCAATATAAAACATTCCAACAGGTGATGAAAGTTATCAAACAATCCAAAGCTAAGGTGGTGTTTCTTCAGGAGACTCACTTGACTCCAGACGATGTAAACCGAGTGAGAAAAAACTGGCCTGGTCAGGTGTTCTCTTCTTCCTTTAGTTCCCAGGCACGGGGAGTGATGACACTGGTCCACAAATCAATACCTTTTAAATTAATTCATTTTACAGAAGATAAATTCGGAAGGTTTCTCATTATTCAATGTGAAATTCTATCAACAAAATGTAATCTTGTTAATATATATGGAACCAACAATGATAACCCAGAATTTTACAGACATATTTTTCTGTCAGTAGCCCCCCTGCCTGGTCAACTGATCATCGGTGGGGACTTCAATTGTACATTACATCCAGAACTAGATAGATCTACTGGAGTTGACACATCACATCCACAAACACCAAAGGAATTGTTGCAATCTTTAAAAGATTTTAACTTGGTTGACATCTGGCGGAATCTACACCCAGATCAGAGGGTTTTCTCATGTTACTCTGGCACCTACAGGACCTTTTCCAGAATAGATTTGTTTCTACTGTCTGCTGATTTACTTTCAAGAGTTACAAAATGCTGGTATGATAGTATAATTATTTCTGATCATGCCCCTGTATCCTTCAACCTGGAATTTCCAAACATATTATATCACTACCCCAGATGGCGATTACAGTCAGCATGGTTAAAAGATCCAGAGTTTGTTGAGTTGATCGGGAAACAGATTGATACTTATTTTGAGCACAACACGCATCAAACATCAGCATCTGTGAGATGGGAGGCCTTCAAGGCTTTCTTGAGAGGACAAATGATTCGTTTTACGAGTCACAAAAACAAAATAAATCGACAAGAAATGGAGGAGCTGGAAAAATTAATAAAAGAGATTGAAATGCAGGTTTTTCAAAATAGTGACCAACAATTACTCTTGGAATTGCAAAAACTTAAGTCTCGATATAATTTTCTATCAGCAAATGCGGCAACAAAGAGTCTAATGAGACTAAGGCAGTCGTACTATGAACAGGGGGAAAGGCTGGAAAAATGCTAGCATGGCGCATAAAACAGCAACAATCAGAGAGAGCAATAAACTGCATCAAATCAAGTGAAGGAATAACTGTTGACCCAAAAGAAATAAATAATACCTTTTTACACTTTTATCAGAATTTATACTCTTCCCAATATAACGAGATGGCTCCAAACTTGCAAAAGGAATTTTTAGATTTGCTTGACTTTTCTCAAATTGATGACAAATTTAAAGATGTGTTACAATCTGACATAAAAATCCAAGAATTAAATGAAGCGGTTACTAACTTGACAGGCGGAAAGACCCCAGGACCTGATGCAATTCCAATTGATATTTACAAAATATTTAGGGATCAATTATTGAAACCTCTATTAGATATGTATCAAGAAGCATTTCTCACTGGAACTTTATCACCCACTCTGAATACAACAACAATCACATTATTGTTAAAACCAGGGAAGAGTTCATCTGAATGTGCTTCTTATTAGTGATGGCGAGATGAAGCCTCATGAAGCACTGAAGCCTCCCAGCCGAGTAGTTCATCTTTGGAGCAAAGCCTCGTGAGGCTTCATTTGCACGACCATGCCATCATGTGGACAATTGGGAGCATTGCATATTTGTGCGCAAATGATTCTGATATTAAAAAATGTGCTTGACAACCTTGTTTTTTTTAAAATAATTATTCATTTTTATTTAAATGGTCGTCTCCAAGCTCTCATGCAGGCCCTATAATGCCTCAGCATTGATGAAGTGTTGTTGTTGTATCCAATTTCCTGGGAACACAACAGACACTTCACCTTTTCAAAATGAAAAAAAAAAAGATGGATATAAGTACAAGGCATGTCCAATGGAAACTATATATATATATACACCCATTATTATCTTATATATATATATATATATATATATATATATATATACTGTATATGTGTATATATAAAATATAATAATGGGTCTGTGTGTATATATACAGTATATATATATATATATATATATATATATATATATACTGTATATAGTATATATAATAATGGGTGTGTGTATGTGTCTGTGAGAATATATTAATCACAGGCTGTGATTCAAAACCTATATTCCAACATCATTATACCTTTCTAGGAGAGATCTGCTCAAAATGCTGCCACACGAGGGAAAAACGAGGGAAAAACGCCTTTTTCTCGCCGGTTCCATGATACTAGTAGTAAACCAAAGTTTGCTATAGTCAACAATCCGCCAATCCAAGAGATGTTTCATTTCCATTGCGTTTCGAGGCCACTTTTATTCTGAGTTTCGCGGGAAGTTCACGAGCGATTACCGAAACGGTCACGTGACTCGTTCAAGCAGCGCTGCTCGAACCAGTCACGTGACGGTTCGGTTCGCGAGGCCTCGAACGTCATCACTACGTCACCACCTACGTAACCAACACACGCCTCGATACACGCTTCATGAAAAAATTCCTGGATTACTCGACACACGCTTCGAAGCCTCGACACAGTCGGTAACATCACTACTTCTTATAGACCATCTCCCTGCTTAATAATGACATAAAAATGTTAAGCAAGGTTCTTGCAATGAGGTTGGAACTTAATTTAGGCAAAGTTATACATATTGATCAAAATGGATTTGTACAGGGAAGGCAGGGATTTCATAATATTCGACGAGTGTATAATATTGTCTACGAAAAATCGGGATGCAATGATAACGCAATAATATCTTTAGACGCGGAGAAAGCTTTCGACAGGATAGAATGGCGATATCTCTTTGATGTGATGGAAAGATTTTCAATTGGCAGGAATTTTCTCAAGTGGGTCAAACTATTGTATTCAAATCCTCAAGCTGAAATTTTGACAAATGGTCTCATTTCTTCCCCTTTTTATCTCAAGCGAGGTACAAGACAGGGTTGTCCATTATCTCCATTGTTATTCACTCTAGCACTTGAGCCAATTGCAATGGCTATCCGTAAACACACAAATATCATTGGTATAACAGTTGGAGATATGGAACATAAAATTGCTCTGTATGCAGATGATGTAATTCTGTTTTGTTCCAACTTAACAGAGACGGTACCAAATATACTAGAGTTGATTGCAAAGTTTTTTCGGGATACAAAATGAACAACACTAAGTCGGAAATAATGTTCTTAACAGAACAAGAGAGACTAAATCCACCAATATCAATCCCTTTTTCAACAGCAAAGGAGAGTTTTTCTTATCTAGGTGTTAAAATTCCTCCTACTATTAAAGATATAGTTCCAACAAATTACAACCCACTATTAGAATCAATCACAGAACTTATAAATAGATGGACAAAACTGCCCATATCAACCATTGGTCGTGTTAACATTTTGAAAATGACCATTCTCCCCAAAATATTGTACTTTTTCCAATCAATTCCCTTGTCTCCATCTCAATCCTTCTTTCAGGCACTGAAGAAAATCTTTACAAACTTTATATGGAATAAACGAAGACCAAGAATAAGACTCTCGCTTTTGTATCTGCCATACGACAGAGGTGGACTTCAAGTCCCAAACCTTAACATATATTTTTGGGCTGCGCAGGTTAGAGCTGTAATGTTTTACTTTGAAACAAACCCTCCAGCCTGGGTTGCAATGGAGTCCCAAACGCTCAAAATTCCCATTCATTTATACATTTACTCGGCAGCAAAGAAAACACTTTTAAAACAGACCAAAAACCCATTTTTGAGAAACTCAACTGACATATGGTACCGCACACAAACACATTTGGGGGAAGCTACAGCACTGTCACAGTTTTCACCAATATATGGTAATGATGACTTCCATCCAGGAAGGGAAGACCCAGGCTTCAGAGTCTGGGCCATAAAAGGAATAAGTACAATTTCAGATTTATATAAGGATCATCAACTAATGTCATTTGAAGAGCTCCGCCTAAAATATAACATTCCCAAAAAACATTTTTTCAAATTTCTTCAAATTAGAAGCTATATTAAATCCAAGCAAAGCTCTGGCCTGGCTCTTCCTGCCCTGTCTGTTCTGGAGGAGGTTATTGTAAAGCATTCACATCCCAAAGGTCAAATATCTCTTTTGTATAAACTTTGTGTGGATGGGTGCAAGGAGTCATCAGTGACTACCTTACAAGCCTGGAGAATGGATTTAAATGAAGATGTAACCGAAGATGAATGGAGGCAGGCTTGCACTTCAGCTCAAACCCAATCAGTGAATTCAAACTCCAAGTTGCTTCAATATAAATGGTTAACTAGACAATACATATCACCTGCTAAACTACACCGCTTTCATCCAAATATTCCAGACACCTGTATAAAATGCAATGAGCATAAGGGGTCACTATTTCACTGCATGTGTCCAAAGGTGCTTTCTTTTTGGAAGAAGGTTGTAGAATTGAGTGGACAAATGACTGGGAAGGATATTCCATTGAACCCAAAACTCTGTATTTTGAATGTCTATCCTGCTGATTTTGTGACCTCGAGAAACATGAAGACGTTACTTAACATTTGTTTTCTTGAAGCAAAGCGATGCATTGCCCTTTCCTGGAAAAATGTTGTTGCTTGCAGTATCTCCTGATGGCTGAAAGGATTGACTTTCTATGTAGCCTTGGAGGAAATAAGTTTTTGTGTGAAAGGTAAACTGGACAAATTTTGGAAAATATGGAAAATGTTCTATATCTTTTCGGAAAGTTTCAACATTGAAAATTTGATTTGACTGTAATATCACAAGATAGAGGTGTACTGGACTGGCTGCTTTTGTTTTATTTTTTCTTATTATTTTATCTTTGTTTTCACGCATGTTTGTCTTTTTTCTGTGTATATATTATTTTGTTTTGTTTTTGTTTTTTGTTTTCTTATTTCTTCTTCTGTGACTGCATCTTGTAAAGTTTGAATAAACAGAAAAAAAAAAAAAAAAAAGATTGAATATTAAAAAATAAACCTTTAAATAAAGTATTAAATTATTGAATATAAAAAAAAATAACCTTTAAATAAAGTATTAAATGATTGAATATTTAAAAATAAACCTTTAAATAAATAAAGTATTAACTGATTGAATATTAAACAAATAAACCTTTAAATAAAGTATTAAATGATTGAATATTAAAAAAATAACCTTTATATGAATTAATTATTAAATGATTCAATATTAAAAAATAAACCTTTAATAAAAAAAAGTATTAAATGATTGAATATTAAAAATTAAACCTTTAATAAAATAAGTATTAAATGATTGAATATTAAAAATTAAACCTTTAATAAAAAAAAGTTTTAAATGATTGAATATTTAAAAAATTACCTTTAAATAAAGTATTAAATTATTGAATATTAAAAAATAAACCTTTAAATAAATAAAGTATTAAATTATTGAATATTAAAAAATAAACCTTTAAATAAAGTAATAAATGATTGAATATTAAAAAAAATAAACCTTTAAATAAAGTATTAAATGATTGAATATTAAAAAATAAACCTTTAAATAAAGTATTAAGTGATTGAATATTAAAAAAATAAACCTTTAAATAAAGTATTAAATGATTGAATATTTATAAATAAACCTTTAAATAAATAAAGTATTAAATGATTGAATATTAAAAAAATAAACCTTTAAATAAAGTATTAAATGATTGAATATTAAAAAATTAACCTTTAATAAAAAAAGGATTAAATGATTGAATATTAAAAATTAAACCTTTAAATAAAGTATTGAATGATTCAAAATTTAAAAAAAAAAACTTTAAAGTATTAAATTATTGAATATTAAAAAATTAACCTTTAAATAAAGTATTAAATGATTGAATATTTAAAAATAAACCTTTAAATAAATAAAGTATTAACTGATTGAATATTAAACAAATAAACCTTTAAATAAATAAAGTATTAAATGATTCAATATTTAAAAAAATAACCTTTATATAAATACTGTATTAAATAATTGAATATTAAAAAATAAACCTTTGGGGCGCTGCTGAGCATAGCAATGGACTAGACAAGTTTTTTGGAGCTCCACAGAACGAATAAATAAAAGCAATTTTTTCAGGGCACTTTTTGGAAAATATTCGAATTTTACCTTTGCTAAGCCATATACCTTAAAAATGGAAACTGCGAAATGGCTGGTAAATCAAGCAAAGGTAGGCAAACAACGACTCAAGCCACGAGGCCTTCGACTTTAGCCTCGAGCTCCATTGAAGTAGCTTTCCTGAAAGAGTGTCTCGACACCCGACGCGTCACCGAGTCGCTCAAGATGGAGCTACTATCTTCGGTGCGCAAGGATTTAGCTTCTTCAAACAGAAGCTCGAGCAGTGTTGGAGAGTGAGATGGCGGTGATTCGAGCGGATATTGTTGCAGCGCGAGCGCAGCTCAAAGAATACAGGTCCACGACCTCTGAACTCTCCGCCATGAAAGCTACGTGGAGTGGACGGGGTTCGGTTCGGATTTGCTTATCCTGCGCGCTTCAGAATCACGTACAAGAACGTGTAGAAATCCTTCTACTGCTGCAGAGGCGCGAGTATGTCAACAAAAACATCAGTGGAGACACGTGACGCGTGAAGACACTCCGGTGAGACAGTGATTTAACAACATTATAGCAACTGATTCAACTTTTTCTACACGTTTAATACAAGTGAATGTTATTTTGATGTTCTCCTTTATCCTTGTTGATGCTGGTTATTTAAATACCAATCATGTGAGTCCTTCTTATTGTCATTAGATGTTTATGATAAATAATACTATAATTGAAGTGAGCCTTACTTTACTTTTAAGTTCTGTTGGAGCAACTTTAGCTTCCTGAGCATGTTAGTGCAGATACCTTTTACGGTAGGTTGTGCGATCTCTCCTTTTTTTTTGGAGAAGATTGTCACGTGTGTGTGTGTGTGTTGTTCTCTGTTGTTCAAGGGCATTATGTGTTGTTGTTGTTTTTGTTTGTTTTGTTTACTCCATACAGTTACTGTATACTGTATTTACACCCATGTTAAAATATGAGTCACAACCCACTGTCTTTAGGTTCAACACCTTTTATAAGCTGGAACGTAAAAGGAGTGAACATCCTATTGAGCGTAACAAGGTTCTTACACACCTGAAGTCATTAAGTGGAGAGATAATGTTCTTACAAGAGACACACTTACGTCCAGAAGAACACTCAAAGTTAAAGAGGGGATGATAGAACATGTTTATCACTCTAATTATGGGGATAGGTCAAGAGGAGCTGCCATACTTATTAGAAAAGGAGTCTGTTTTCAACTCACCAATGTCACATCTGATAACAAGGGAAGATATGTCATAGTCGTGGGTAGATTGTCTGGAACTGAGGTGGCACTAGTTAATGTTTATGGCCCTAACTGATCCTCACTTCTTCTCTAGACTAATAGCAACTATTCCAGATCCTTAAAAATATAACATCATTTTAGGAGGTGACTTTAATCTCGTACCTGAGCCAACGTTGGATAGATCCTCCTCTAAACTTCAAAATAATTTATCAAAATCAGCAAATACAGTAAATCTCATTAAACAATCTTATGCACTTACTGACCCCTGGAGGAAATTAAACCTCACTATCAAACAATATTCTTTTTTTTCACATGTCCACCAATCGTTTTCGAGGATAGACTTTTTTCTGATAGACAACAGAATTTTGCCGTGTGTAACAAAATGCCAATACCACAGTATTGTGATTTCCCATCATGCACCAGTCCAACTGGACATAGCATTTCCAGACAGTGCACCAGTTCAACTGGACATAGCATTTCCAGACAGTGCACCAGTCCAACTGGACATAGCATTTCCAGACAGTGCACCAGTTCAACTGGACATAGCATTTCCAGACAGTGCACCAGTCCAACTGGACATAGCATTTCCAGACAGTGCACCAGTTCAACTGGACATAGCATTTCCAGACAGTGCACCAGTCCAACTGGACATAGCATTTCCAGACAGTGCACCAGTTCAACTGGACATAGCATTTCCAGACAGTGCACCAGTTCAACGCACATGGCGTCTTGACCCGCTCTTATTGTCAAGCAAAAACTTTCAACATTTTCTCTCGGATCAAATTGATTTCTTTCTTGACATCAATATTACTCCCGGAATGTCCTACACTTCAATCTGGGAGGCACTCAAAGCTTATCTAAGGGGACAAATTATTTCATTTTCAGCAAATGTCAAGAAAGAAAGAACTAAACGCCTCAATGAGATACAGCAGAAATGATTACAATTAGATAAAAAATGTGCATCTTAGCCTAATCCATCCTTATTCAATGAAAGACAATTATTACAAGCCGAATACATTAATTTAACCACTGTCCAAATTGAGAGACTCCTCCTGAAAACAAAACAAACCTACTATGAACACAGTGACAAAGTGGCTCGACTACTGTCACCAAATCAAACAAACGGCAGCAAATCGTATCATTTCTGAAATGAATACAGCCGAGGGTTTGACATCTGTACACCCACAAACTATTAATGACCAGAAAATGTTATAGCAACCTTTATACCTCTGAGACTTCTGCAACATCATTGGAGATTGAGGACTTTTTATAAAATATGCAAATTCCCCAAATTAATAAACAAGAACAATCTGTTATAGACTCCAGAATAACAACAGAGGAAATAACTAGCTATAAACTCAATACAAAGCGTAAAAGCACCTGGTCCAGATGGATTCCCCACTGAAGTTTATAAAATGTTTTCAATAAACTTTCACCTATTTTAAGTAAATTATTTGAAGAAACACTTAAAAATAACTTTAAAACTACCACCAACAATGAATCAGGCAACTATTACAGTTATACCTAAAAAAGGAAAAGACCCGCGAGAATGTGGCTCGTACCTTACCTTACCTTACCTTACCTTACCTTACCTCACCTTATCGTACCTCACCTTACCTTACCTTACCTTACCTTACCTTACCGGCCCATAAGCCTTCTCTGCTGCGACTATAAAATTCTCACTAAAGTTCTGTCTCGTCGTCTGGAAACCGTGACCAAAATAATCCACCCTGACCAGACTGGTTTTGCTCCAGGTAGGCAATCTTTCTTTAACATGCGACGTTGACTTAATATTTTATATAATTCCCATTCCACTGAAATGCCAGAAGTTGTTATCTCACTTGACGCTGAAAAAGCATTTGATCGGTTGAGTGGGAATACTTATTTACAGTGTTGGGAAAATTTGGTTTTGGTTCGAACTTTATATCTTGGATCAAAATAATCTATTCCACACCAGTGGCTGCAGTACACACTAACTCAATAACATCAACGTATTTTAAACTTTACAGAGGAACAAGACAGGGTTGTTGTCTCACCTTTTCTTTTTGATTTAGCTATTGAGCCTCTGGCTCTGAGGAAAGAGGAGGAAATCTTTGGAGTGTTGAGGAACAAGGAAATTCATAAATGTTCACTATATGCTGATGACCTTTTGCTCTATTTGTCTAATCCAGTAGTTTCAATACCTGGAGTTATTGAAATATTAAAAATATTTGGTCACATTTAAGGTTACAAATTAAATTTTTCAAAAAGTGCTGTATTTCCAATCAATGATCTGGCAAAATCAATCACCTCTAATATCTTCCCCTTTCAGTTAACAAACAAATGTACCTACTTGGGTTTAAAGATGACACATGTATACCAAGATTTCTTCCACAATCACTTCAAAACTCTGTTTGAACCAAAAATGACCTTTTAAGGTGGAGCCACTTACCAATCTCATTAGCAGGAAGGGTGAACACTATAAAGATGACTGTTCTTCCCCGTTTCCTCTATTTCTTTCAAATGATTCCATATTATTTACCCAAATCTGTTTTTAAGGAACTTGACAGTTTAATTTCTGCATTTATATGGAACCGATCTGTGCCAAGAATGAAAAAATGTTTTCTGGAAATTCCAAGGTTGGAGGGAGGACTTGGTCTTCCTAACTTTATGTTCTATTACTGGGCAGCAAATGTGTGCAAATTTGCATTTTGTGTTGGTGCATGGTGGGAAAAACGAGGTCCACTTTGGGCTAATTTGGAAATAAATAATAATAATGCCATTTCTCTGCTAAGTGCTACATTACCAATAGGCCAGCACCAGATCTCAACCCTGTTGTGAAAAATTCTATAAAGATTTGGAATCAATTTCGGAAACATTTTTATTTAAAAGATTTAATTACATTCTCTCCCTTAATGAATAATCATCTTTTCCCCCCGTCCGAGATGGACACTGGTTTCCAGGTCTGGCACAGTAGTGAACTGGTATTTCTAAAAGACTTGATTCAAAAGAATCATTTTCTAACATTTGAGTATCTACAACAAAAACACAATCTTCATAAAAGTAATTTCTTCAGATATCTCCAAGTCAGGAGTTTTGCCAATAAATATCTTAAATTCCCACTTGTGCAATCCAACAACACATGCAATGAGATTCTTTCCTTAAATCCACACATAAAAGGTCATATTTCCAAAATATATAGGATCATGCAAAATGTCAAACCTCTGTCATGGGACAAAACTAAGCCTGGGAACAAGATTTAAACATTAAATGATCTGCAAGTTTCTGGCAGCGTAGCTTAGAGTGTATCCATTCGTCATCTTACTGCATAAAGCAACGTCTCATACAATTTAAAGTGTTACATCGTTTGCATTATTCAAATGAGAGACTTGCTAAAATCTACCCAGACGTCAGTCCACATTGTTTAAGATGTTCTCACAGCCCAGCTACTTTGGGTCATATGTTCTGGCATTGTCCATCACTCAAAGGTTTCTGGAGTAGAATATTTGAATGTATTTCCCACATGTGTAAAAAAGTAATAACACCTTCTCCACACATGTGTATATTTGGAGTACCTCCACCTGACCTCTCTGTAAATACAGCACATGCAAACGCAAATGCATTTTCCTCACTGATGGCACGCAGACTTGTTCTTCTGCAGTGGAAGTCAGACAAGCCACCATCATTTAAGAGTTATCTTCCTTTGTCTTTGTATTGTACCTTTTATTTTACTTATTTTGTGTGTGTGTTTCAAAATGTATGTCTTAATATCTGAAAATCAATAAAAAATAAAAAATAAAAAAAATAATGAAAAAAATACACACGTAAAAACATTACCTAGAGATACACATGTATAAACATTACCTAGAGATACACATGTATAAACAATAACTAGAGATACACATGTAAAAACATGTAAAAACATTACCTAGAGATACACATGTATAAACATTACCTAGAGATACATATGTTAAACATTACCTAGAGATACACATGTATAAACATTACCTAGAGATACACATATAAAAACATTACTTAGAGATACACATGTAAAAACATTACTTAGAGATACACATGTATAAACATTACCTAGAGATACACATGTAAAAACATTACATAGAGATACACATGTAAAACAAGACCTAGAGATACACATGTAAAACATTACCTAGAGATACACATGTAAAACATTACCTAGAGATACACATGTAAAAACATTACCTAGAGATATACATGTAAAAACATGTACCTAGAGATACACATGTTAAAAACATTACCTAGAGATACACATGTAAAAACATTACCTAGAGATACACATGTAAAACATTACCTAGAGATACACATGTATAAACATTACCTAGAGATACACATGTATAAACATTACCTAGAGATACACATGTAAAAACATTAACTAGAGATACACATGTAAAACATTACCTATAGATACACATGTAAAAACATTACCTAGAGATACACATGTATAAACCTTACCTAGAGATACACATGTATAAACATTACCTAGATATACACATGTAAAAACATTACCTAGAGATACCAACACGTCCTCACACCCAAGGCGTCAACCGTGCTACGCCGTGCAATGTCCCCCTGGCGTCACTAAGGTAACGTTACAGGGGGGACAAAAACGTCGGTATATGCCTACCCGGGTCACCCAGTAATATACAGAGCACCCCCTGACGTCGAATTCAAACGACCCTGGTTACATTTGACGCGTCACCCACCTCTTCGTTGCCATGGTAACGTGACGTGACGTGTCGCTCTTCTCCTTTAGCTACCGTAATTCTACAACTATGTAGCGCACTTGAAATGTTTAATGTCAACAGTGCGACTCTAACCCCGATTGTGCTTTACGACCTCAAACCACTTTAAGGAGGTACAGAGTGAATATAAATCGGTAAAAATGCTTAATTTTAATTTTTTGAAGCTTGGATTGTTCACGCATCGCGGAAGAAGAGGCTCTCGCGGATTAATACATGCTTAAAAGGTCCTGTAAAAGTAAGTAAGTAAGTAAGTAATATTTATTTATATAGCGCTTTTCGAGACCAGGGTCACAAAGCGCTTAAACAATCAAAACAATACTCAAAAAAGTACATACTTTAAAGATCAAGATAATACTGAGAACAACACAGGAGTTCGAGAAATTCAAGGAAAAGCCTGAACAAATAGAAACGTCTTAAGATGTTTCTTAAAGGAGTCAGTAGATCATCAAGAGCAAAGAGAGAGAAGATCGTTCCAAAGCTTAGGAGCAACAGCCTGAAAAGATTTCTCTCCTCTGGTCCTGAGCCGTGTGCGTGGAACCATAAGTAGATTATGGTCCACAGACCTCAGAGCCCGAGCTGGGGTGTAAGGCTGGATCAGATCACTGATGGAAGGAGGAGCCTGACCATGAATAGCTCTGAAAGTAAGAACCAGAATTTTAAAGTTGATCCTGAAAGAAACTGGAAGCCAGTGAAGAGTTTTAAGGACCGGAGAGATGTGAGTTCTTCTACTAGAGCGGGTCAGAATTCTCGCTGCAGAGTTCTGAATCAACTGCAGACGAGACACATCCTTCTTGTTAAGACATGAAAACAAACTGTTACAATAGTCCAGACGAGAAGAAACAAACGCATGGATTACAAGCTCCAGATCATGTTCCGACAACATTTTCCTAAGTTTAGAAAAGTGACTATATTGTATATTTTTAGGTGTTTCAACTCCATAATGTTGACATTGTTTTATGAATGAGTAAAATAAAGTCTGTGCTATTTCGCTTGATCCTCTTTATAATCCGGTGCGCTTTCCTATGAAAATATAAGCTTTCATTGAGATTGCGTTTATGGACATATGTTTTCTTTTTATTTAGCTGTGATTATAAGCGTCTACGTGACGTTTGTCAACATTAATCGCGATCCTGCAGGGGTGACGTCACACATGCTAATCAACTGATCCTGCAGCAGTGACGTCACACCACAGGAATAAAATGAGATATTGTGCTTGTTTGTTTAAAAGCGCCATGAATACAATAGTAGATGCGTGCTTGTATAAAGACCGAATTAAGTTTAGTTTAAATTTAGCGTCAGCTAAAAAGTTTTCAAATTGCCGCATACGCAACTTCCGGATGATGACGTCACACTTGTTTACAAAGATCGATTGCATTTTACCCTCACGTTTGTGCATAACTTGACGGAACCAGGTGCGCGTCACTCGTCTATTGAGGTAAGATATCATTATTGCTTTAAGACTCAGAAATAAGGTTTCATTGCGTGTAATGTAACTTTCTGTGGTGCGTTAACACGAGAGCTAGTTCGCTAAAACTTAGCTTTTTAAATTATAATGTAACTCACGCACGTATTTTTTTTGTTATTTTGAAGGACGAAAATATATTTATATTCCAATAAAAAGTTTGCTATATTGGTGGGTCATGGTAGGCGATTTATTTTATTAATATTCAAGATATTGATTTCATTTATCACTTCCGCATATTAATACAGATAACATATTTATCGTATTTAAGTATATAAGTATACGTTTATTTGAACCCTTTTGGATGAGGGATTTGATCTGTTGTTGTTTTCTTTAAATGAAAGAATATATATAAAATAATAATGAAAAGTATTTTAAATTCCAGCATAAAGAGGTAAACCAGATGGAAACACAATCAAACAATGGATGAAGGAAACATGGAGAGCTTATCTCTGAATGATCAAGTATACTTGCTTGTATTTATTGATTTATTATATTTAAAAGGGAGCACTAGTATGTTTTTGTTTTTGCATGGAAGTGACCTGCAAGAACTGCCCAGAACTCCAGACCTGCTTGACATGAAACATTTCTCTCTGTGGTTCCTGACAAATGATTTCAAATGTGAAGTAAGTGAGTAATATTTGTAACATAGTGAACACAAACTTGTAAACCTACAGCACATCCCATCATGGAAATAATCTAAAATACAATGTTATGTTCTTTTCTAGGTGAGATGGAGTGCTGCATATCAGGTGCTGGACTAACCATCGGAGGTGGAAGGAGTCAACATGTCAGAAGCAGGTGAGATGGTTACATCATACACACTTTGGTCATTAAAATAGTCATGTTTGGTAATAATGATCAATACATTTCTGTGGCAGGACGCACTGACATGCTGACGCTTATGGTCAAGGTTTTCTGGCTTCTGTTGTTGGAAACACTTGGTCGTGCCCGTCAAGGTGGAAGGTACACTAGACTGAAGAGTCTTTTTCAATAGATTTTACACTTCAAATGATCGGAATCAAACGACTTCATTAATACAATATTTTCCAGGTTCTGTTGACTTTCGGACAAAGAGGATTCGACGTTGTTATGGCAGTAAGGAGACGACAGGAAGTGAAAGATTCTTGAGAAGGAGATGAACCACCTCTGGAAGTCTCTGTCAAGTCGTTGTGATTCCCTGAAAGAGTTGTCTCGCATGGCAGCGTCACAGCAAGGTAAGAGTTTATTTAGCAAGTGAAGAACAGAAGTACATCTGCTCATTCTTATTGTCTTATTCTTTTAAGATGCACCATGGGCTTGACTGGTGAGGCTTTGAAGGATCTTCAGAGCCTTTGAGGAGCAGCAGCAAGTCAGCATGACGTCACTCGAACCATGACTCGGACCAGAAACTACTACACACAAGTCTTCGATGAGGACGAGTCCATCAACGTCGTGCAGATTCACTCTGATGGTTACTCGTGACATTTGTGACGATCTGTGAACATTTGTTTGATATGAAACCTGTAATAAAGCACAATTTGATATAATTTTGAATAACATCCCATAGTATTCATCCCAACATGATCAATGCAGTTGTAACTTCAGATATGCCTATAATTGATACCAATGAATGCTTAAAAAATTAAAATAAAGTTTTTATGATAACAGTTCATATCTTTTATTATGACAGGTTGATGAAAAGCAGCTCATGTACAATATTCATATTGGAGTTAATAGCTTATCCAGTGTCAAAAGTTTAAAGTTTACTACTATTGGAATAAGTACATCTATAATCACATGTAATCAATAATATGTATTGCATAGGTACAAACATAATCATACATTAGTAATCAATAACATGTACATTAATTAACAGAGGCTTGATATTGAGGCTAGTGTGAACTATCATGCTCATTTTCAGACTCCGAGGGGCCGCTGGGAATGAACCGGGGCCAAAAACGTGTTTTTCATGACTGTTGCTCTTTTTCTCTTATGTGACCTCTGTGACCCTCAGACATATGAAACTTGGTCTGCGTGACCTCTGACACCTCTTAAATCATATGCTTGTGGAACCATAATGATAGCCCCTCCCAAACCGGAAGTAGCTTCAGGAAGCACCTAGAAAAATAAAAATATACGTGTACAAATGGAACATGAAGAACCTCTAAAAGTTTCAGATCATTTAAATTAACAATGGTCGATTTATAGAGCTTCAAAGTCCAGATTTCTCCAAGTTTCCCATGATACCATGGGGCACAGGAAGTTCATAGCAACATCAAACCACCACAGTTCAACTCAGAATGGAGTCTAGAATAACATATCCAAATATCAGCTCTGAGGTCTGAGTAGAAAAAAGTTCCCAAATCCATTCCTGGAAAATCAGGTCTCGTCATTCTGTCTCACTCAGAGACCATCTTGACAGAAGAATGACAACCTCTCCCTCATTTTTGCACCAATGGACACCAGATTTCTTACATAGATACTAGGGGACCGTCAGACTCTGTAAATTAAATTTTATCTTACTAGCTTCACATGGGCCCACGTGACAGTCTCTTGAAGTTATAGAATTAACCCTTTCATGTCCAACAGGCCACAATAGCCAAAATAGGTCAATAGGTCAGAGATTTCTAAAGCTACTTAAACCAAAATTTACATGTTTGATATTTAGTTCATTGTGAACACACACACTAATTTTCAGACCTCCAGGGGCCTCAAACCAGAAACAGGAGCCAAAAAGCACATTTTTTCATAACAGTTGCTATTTTGCTCTAATTTGACCTCTGTGACCCTCAGCTATATGAAACTTGGTCTGTGTGACCTCTGACACCTGTAAAATCATATACTGGTAGAACCATAATGATAATCCCTCCCAAACCGGAAGTAGCTTCAGGAAGCACCTAGAGAAACACTCTTGAACATATATGTGTACAAATGGAACATGAAGAACCTCTAAAAGTTTCAGATCATTTAAATTAACAATGGTCGATTTATAGAGCTTCAAAGTCCAGATTTCTCCAAGTTTCCCATGATACCACGGGGCACAGGAAGTTCATAGCAACATCAAACCACCACAGTTCAACTCAGAATGGAGTCTAGAATAACATATCCAAATATCAGCTCTGAGGTCTGAGTAGAAAAAAGTTCCCAAATCCATTCCTGGAAAATCAGGTCTCGTCATTCTGTTGGAGATCATCTTGACAGAAGAATGACAACCTCTCCCTCATTTTTGGACTCATTGAACCACACTTCTCACAGGATAGTAGGAGACCATCTGAATGTGTCATATAAATATCAGCTTTACAACGGCCTTCATGCCTCTTGAAGTTAGAGAATTAACCCTTTGATGTAGCACAGGCCACTACAAACAAATGAATCATGTTGGTGTGTGTAGTTTTCTGATAGTATAACAGCAGTCCTGAGTCACCTATCAATAACATAAATATGTATATTATAAAGTTCAAACATGTACTGTGGGTCTCACAAAGCTTTTAGACATGCTGTCTTCTATTTCATAGTTTGAGTGTAATTTACAAATAGCTCTTCAGTTTCTATTTTAAACGATGATGATTACTGATGATTTAAATCAATTTTTTACTGTTACCCATATCACATGGAATGACAACATTATGAAAGTTATTGCAAGTGTGGTGATTTCAAGAAAGCAGTGGTTTATCTCTATTTATATATTAAATATCTCCACTGTGTTTTGCTGCATGTTTGTTTGTTTATGTTTGTATTTTGTTTATGTACTTTGGGTGTTGATGGTTAATAATTGAGTAGTGAAGGGTTAGGTATAAACGAGCTTATGCTTCATCCTTCTTAATTTGGACATGTTGGGTAAATATTATTGTTTTGACTATAATTATTGTTTGACTAATGTCATTGGTTTTGTTTGTTTGTCTTAAGTTTACTTTCTTATGTAACATGTTTCAAATAAAGCATTAATTAATTGATTCATTAACATATGATGTCTGCTTTGCCTGAATATTGTTCATGTTTAACTCTATGTCGATCTCAAACACATTTTAACACTTTTAACACATTACCTGCACTGATGATGAATACTATGGGATGTTATTCAAAATGAAATCAAATTGTGCTTTATTACAGGTTTCATATCAAACAATTGTTCACAGATCGTCACAAATGTCACGAGTAACCATCAGAGTGAATCTGCACGACGTTGATGGTCTCGTCCTCATCGAAGACTTGTGTGTAGTAGTTTCTGGTCCGAGTCATGGTTCGAGTGACGTCATGCTGACTTGCTGCTGCTCCTCAAAGGCTCTGAAGATCCTTCAAAGCCTCACCAGTCAAGCCCATGGTGCATCTTAAAAGAATAAGACAATAAGAATGAGCAGCTGTACTTCTGTTCTTCACTTGCTAAATGAACTCTTACCTTGCTGTGACGCTGCCATGCGAGACAACTCTTTCAGGGAATCACAACGACTTGACAGAGTCCAGAGGTGGTTCATCTCCTTCTCAAGAATCTGACACTTCCTGCCGTCTCCTTACTGCCATAATAACGTTGAATGCTCTTTGTCTGAAAGTCAACAGAACCTGGAAAACATTGTATTAATGAAGTCGTTTGATTCTGATCATTTGAAGTGTAAATTCTATTGAAAAAGACTCTTCAGTCTAGTGTACCTTCCACCTTGACGGGCACGACCAAGTGTTTCCAACAACAGAAGCCAGAAAACCTTGACCATAAGCGTCAGCATGTCAGTGCGTCCTGCCACAGAAATGTATTGATCATTATTACCAAACATGACTATTTTAATGACCAAAGTGTGTATGATGAAACCACCTCACCTGCTTTTGACATGTTGACCCCTTCCACCTCCGATGGTTAGTCCAGCACCTGATATGCAGCACTCCATCTCACCTAGAAAAGAACATAGAATTGCATTTTAGATTATTTCCATGATGGGATGTGCTGTAGGTTTACAAGTTTGTGTTCACTATGTTACAAATATTACTCACTTACTTCACATTTGAAATCATTTGTCAGGAACCACAGAGAGAAAGGTTTCATGTCAAGCAGGTCTGGAGTTCTGGGCAGTTCTTGCAGGTCACTTCCATGCAAAAACAAAACAAAAACATACTAGTGCTCCCTTTTAAATATAATAAATCAATAAATACAAGCAAGTATACTTGATCATTCAGAGATAAGCTCTCCAAGTTTCCTTCATCCATTGTTTGATTGTGTTTCCATCTGGTTTACCTATTTATGCTGGAATTTAAAATACTTTTCATTATAATTTTATATATATTCTGTCATTTAAAGAAAACAACAAAAGATCAAATCCCTCATCCAAAAGGGTTAAAATAAACGTATACTTATATACTTAAATACGATAAATATGTTATCTGTATTAATATGCGGAAGTGATAAATGAAATCAATATCTTGAATATCAATAAAATAAATCGCCTACCATGACCTGCCAATATAGCAAACTTTTTATTGGAATATTAAATATATTTTCGTCCTTTCAAAATAACAAACAAAATACGTGTGTGAGTTGCATTATAATTTAAAAAGCTAAGTGTTAGCGAACTAGCTCTCGTGTTAACGCACCACAGAAAGTTACATTACACGCAATGAAACCTTATTTCTGAGTCGACTTAAAGCAATAATGATATCTTACCTCAATAGACGAGTGACGCGCACCTGGTTCCGTCAACTTACTGAACAAACGTGTGGACAAAATGCTATTGATCTTTGTCAACAATTGTGACGTCATCATCCGGCGTTTGGAGGAAGGGGCGTTGATTAGGGTGTGTTACGTCACCTCTGCAGGATCGCGATTACTGTTGACAAACATCACGTAGACGCTCAATAAACTAAAGCTAAATAAAAAGAAAACATATGTCCATACATGCAATCTCAATGAAAGGTTCTATTTTCATAGAAAAGCACCGGATTATAAAGAGGATCAAGCGAAATAGCAATATACTTTATTTTACTCATTCATAAAACAATGTCAACATTATGGAGTTGAAACACCTACAAATATATAATATAGTCACTTTTACAGGACCTTTTAAGCATGTATTAATCCGCGAGAGCCTCTTGACTTCCGCGATGCGTGAACAATCCAAGCTTCAAAAAATTAAAATTAAGCATTTTTACAGATTTATATTCACTCTGTACCTCCTTAAAGTGGTTTGAGGTCGGTAAGCACAATCAGGGTTAGAATCGCACTGTTGACATTAAACATTTCAAGTGCGCTTCATAGTTGTAGAATTACGGTAGTCACGTCACGTTACCATGGCAACGAAGAGGTGGGCGACGCGTGAAATGTAACCCGGGTCGTTTTGAATCCGACGTCGGGGGGTGCTCTGTATATTACTGGGTGACCCGGGTAGGCAAATACCGCCGTTTTTGTCCCCCCTGTAACGTTACCTTAGTGACGCCAGGGGGACATTGCACGGCGTAGGACGGTATGACGCCTTGGGTGTGAGGACGTGTTGTATCTGGCAGTATGAGCTGACCACAATACATGTTCTTTTACCCCATTTGTTTTGTTGTTCGTGTTTATTTTGTATTTTTATTATTTCCATATTGGTTCTTATTAATATTTTGTATTTTTTTTTTTTATTTCTACTTTTAATATATATTTTAATTCTTCTTCAGTTTATTTTAAATCTAGTTCAGTTTTAGTTTTAATCTAAATGAGCTAATTTTTATTGTTAATGTAGTTTAAGTTTTAGGTTCATTCTTAGTTTTTGGTTGCTTATTTTTTCATTTTTCTTTTCTTTTTCACTTTGATTTACCCGGGGCGTCCCCCATTTAGGACATAAAACCAGGAATCCCCAAATTAGGAACATCAGTTTCATCAATACTGTTCACTGTTCATTCATTGCTCATTCCATTCATACATCAACCTCCCCTAGAGACACATAACATCTTTTTATGTTACCTGTCCTTTGGGCTACTGTTGTCTGATCATCTCAAAGATCACCTTGATCCAACTCCCCCTGTTTAACTACGCCGTCTCTGCTGTAGTCCCTCTTTTGGAACCTGTGAGAGTCTTAAGATGTTATTTTACCAGGTTTTCTCCAAATGGTGGTGTGACTGTTCTGCACTGGTGTTGGTGCCACCCCCTGCTGTGTCACATTCCAGGTATCTCCACCTGAATGCAAATTTAAACCTGGATCCACCATGACCTTTGTTAGGTCATTTTTAAGGCTTTCTTTGTCTCCTTCAACTGTAAAAGGAGAACTAGACATGTTCGTTAAATACAAGAAAAACATACAACTTTTCTTTCTGCAAAATTGAAACTGGGGTGTTATGTTGTCTGACCTCACCTGTGCTGAACTTTGGAAATCATTCCTTTACCATTGAATTAAAACCTACATCTATTTTATATGAAACCTTTTAAGTCATTTTTCAAATGAATGGCACCACTATTTATTTATGTTGCGAAGACTTCCCTGTCAGAACCATGTCTTCTAAATGAGATTGTAAATCATTGTACGTAAGGATGCAAGAGTAACCATTTTCACTTTCATTGATAAATTCAACTTCTGTAATTAACAAATTCCTGATAAAAACATATCTCATGGGCTTTGTAATGCAATGTTTTTTCAAAGCCAACTAGAATCCTCTGTGCATCACCGTCTTGCCCAAAAAAACATCTTTCCTTTTGACCAATTGTTTTTATCATTAATTACATTAGAGACCTTTCTTAACTGACCATTTCAGCAACTGATTCACACCTCCACTTCTACAACCTGATTCACACCTCCATTGCTACTCAAAATTCTTCTCCTTACCTACAACCTACAACTGGACACAGAAGTCACTTTCTCCATGAGCCTGACATCATCTCCTCTGTTGCACCACGGCTCATGTGGAATTGTTTACAACCTGTGGAATGTCAGCAGGGGTCCGTGTCCCTTGTTTTAACTGTCCTCACAACACAACTCGCTCAAGCCTCTGTGCAGCTGATTTAAAACATCTCCTTTCCTGGAATTACACAACTTAACACATTCAGTTAGTAATAGCCATGAAATTGAATTCCTTCGTCTTGCTGATTATTTATCTGTTGTTTTTAGCTTTTCTTTCTGCCATCACTAGTTTGATGAGGGCTGAGGATTCATATCAGGTAGGGGCAGGTGATGCCGGCCCCTTCTACTCGGCTTGCGGAACTGTGGTCCTGCATGACTTCTGAAAAATCTACATCCCCTTTTTATTTTAAGAGATTTGTAATATGCTGGGATCTGTGGGTAGAAAGGACATTCATTTCTCCAGTGACCTGGTTGTCCACATGAAAAGCAGCAGTCGTTGCCTGGTGTGAAATACTGTTGGGCTGCAGCCATTTGCTGCCGCTGTTCAGCTTCCAAATCTTTGTGCATGCATGACATCAGTTCATTCACATCCACCTTTGTAGGGAACACCTTTCTCATGGCCTTAAATATTCGTTTTGCATGAGGAGAAAAAAGTGCTTGGTATGGCTCCCTACAAGTTCCTGCTTTTTCCTCTATTTTTAACAAATTATCAAAATCCACACATGCCATAACAATTTGTCTCCAATCTCCAATAGCCAATACAATTCCTGTCACATTGTTGCAAAAAACATTAATCCACGGACCTGCTCCCCTTTCCAAAGGAGGAAGTTTTTCTTTCAGACATTGTACATCCATCATAGTTGCTGAGACGTAATCAGTATAATCCCTCTTTCTTCTACTCTTCATCACTAGAGGAAACTGTCCATGAGGTCCTGTTCCCAATCCATCTAGTCTCCCTTTCTCACCTTTTCTAGTTTTAACTTTATGTTAAGAGGGTGTCAGTGGCGTGCCTGGGTCAAGTCTATAATTACAATGATTGTCTTGTTCCTCATTCTTACTGCTGCTTCTTTCCTCACTGTCATTTTTCTTTTTTAATTTTTCTGATTTGTCATCTACCTCCTCACACAGCTGCTCTATAGTTCCAAGTGTACTTGTCATGGCTGCACTCACATCTTTATCTACTTTTTCTTGTCTTATTGCTAATTCAAATATGTTAAGTGTTTTTTCTGCTGAGTCTAACAGATCTCTTGTGAGAATGTCTTGCCTATGTGTTATTATTGCTACATTATCTATTTTCTCTTTTAAATGTATCATTTTTGTTTTATCTATTTCATTACCATCTTGATCCATCATCAGCTGCCCTCCTGTAACATTGAACACTGGTGCCTGGGTGTTCACTTTCTCTTTCATTACCATTTGTTGCAATCTATCAGACAACATTTGTGAGTTTACATTTTGGTTTCCACCTTCTAGGTAAGGTGGTGGTGATTCAGTTTTTTCAGTTACACTATTTTCATCAACAACTTCTTTTTAACAGCTTTCACTGGTGCCATCACTTCAGTATTTAACTTTATCATTTTTACCATTTCCATAATCACAAAAAATCTGTCTCTATCAGTTTTAGTTTTTTCTAACAAAGCCAGTCTGTATTTTTCACTAAACAACATGCTTGTTTTTCTCCTCCTAATGACTTCAAGTTCTAGATTAATATTTTTCACATTTTCACCAAGAATATCTTCTTCAGGCATACGCATGCCCCAATCAGGCAGATTTCCAACCTTTCTTTGCTTTTTAGCCCATTTATACCAGTTTTTTACAACATTTTTCCAATCCAACGGAGCAATTTTTTCCACATACGAACTTACAGAGCGAAACAATACAGCACATGATCCTATTCCACGAGACTGCCATTTTACCCGCAGTTCAGATGAATCCATTTCTTATTTTTATTTATTTTATTTTTTCCTTCTTTTTGTTATTTTTATTTTTACACCAATTGTTCGTCTCCCTCTATAAGAGAACTGTCACGCTTGACATTAGCATTAACGTCGCATTTAGTCAAGAAAGTCGTTATTTTTTTTATCACAATATAGGTACTCACTGTGCAACCAGCGTAACATAAGAAACAACAAAAGTATTTGAATTCGTAAAACTTGCGGCGCAAGAAATGCTTTTTTCCCCAAAAATATTATAACACGCTTGAATACTCATTTTATAATTACCAAAAATTTGTATAAAAAAAACTTGCAACATGAAATTCACAAGCAAAAAACGCTTTTTTCAACCAATAGTGTCACGGGTGGAACACGGCAGGAGACCCAGATGCGGAAGTGAATAATCCACGGAGGAAATGTTCAGAACAAAGTCTTTTAATTATCCACACGGTCGGAAAGGACCGAAACAAAAAACATAACAGGCGCTCGGGACGGAGGCAGGACGCGGCTGGAGATCGGGGTCTCAGATCCGCAACTACAACAAAGGGGAAAAAAGACTCACATGAGCAACTAAAATCGCTGACAACGTCAGGGGTCTTCAAAAGATCGTTCATTCAAAACACGAGCACGGAGTGATCTGAGATGCCAACCTGGTCAGGAAACTGAATACTCTGGCGAGTTCTTCCGGTTAGAGATGCTCCTTATCTGAGGGAAGAACTCGCCATTCAATCATCACCAGCCGCGCACCTGCCAGCGTCTGTCAAGACAAACAGAGGAACACGTACCAAAAACGGAAACACAACTTCAAAATAAAACCGTAAAGGACATAAACATGACAAATAGAAGTCCACGGCAGTTGACCGTGAAACTTCTTTTATAAATATAGTAAGCCGTTTTTTCCCTCTTTTAAAAATAAACTCGCAATATAAAACTTACAAGAAAAAAACGATCTTTTTTAGCCAATAGAAATTTAAGAAAGCTATAAAATTTCTTTATTTAAAACTTGAAAAACACACATTAGCGTTAACGTTGCATTAATGAAGAAAGTTGTTTTTTGTTTTTTATCATAATATAAGTACTCATAAGGCAGCGTAACCTATAAAAAGCTCTATTTTTTCCCATTCACACACCATTCGTACTCAAGGGGGTTAAGCATCTCTAAAAGGGTGAATTAAATGCCTTTAAAACGTGCTAATAGAGATATATTTGTCACTCGATAGAACCCCCGGCCAATTATGTTCTATCTGTGATTACTTTAGGTGCCAAGAGTCGTAACGGAAAATAAAACCAAAACAACAAGTTATATGTTTAAGGTAAGGTAAAACTTTATTGATGATGTTTTTTTTCCAGTAGCCAGCAATTTTTCATAAACAATAAAAAATAATACATAAAAAATAAAATAAGAAAAGAACATAAGAGGAAGAACAAGATGACACAATCTAAGTATAAAGATAAAGACAAAAAGCTTTGCTTGCCTTACAAGCGGAACCCATCCACTCATACGGCTTCTAAATCGATTAACTCAGCCAGACGAAACTAGAAATTAAATAAAAGGTTTTCTGCTTACCATATTTTGGACAACGTCACGTCCGGGTCTTAATACTTTGCTTTATGGAGAGAAAAGGTCAAAATGCAGGGTGTACGGGTCGTTTATTCGCCGCTACAAGTCAAACAAAGATACAACCTTACGATCGAAAGGACTCGCTCTTTGCCGGCAGCTCTACAGGTCAATAGCTCCGGGAAAGACGGTCCCGGGTTATGGGGCTTCTTTGTATTTAAGTAAGTAAGTAAGTAATATTTATTTATATAGCGCTTTTCGAGACCAGGGTCACAAAGCGCTTAAACAATCAAAACAATACTCAAAAAAGTACATACTTTAAAGATCAAGATAATACTGAGAACACAACAGGAGTTCGAGAAATTCAAGGAAAAGCCTGAACAAATAGAAAGGTCTTAAGATGTTTCTTAAAGGAGTCAGTAGACTCCATCAAGCGCAAAGAGAGAGGAAGATCGTTCCAAAGCTTAGGAGCAACAGCCTGAAAAGATTTCTCTCCTCTGGTCCTGAGCCGTGTGCGTGGAACCATAAGTAGATTTTGATCCACAGACCTCAGAGCCCGAGCTGGGGTGTAAGGCTGGATCAGATCAGTGATGTAAGGAGGAGCCTGACCATGAATAGCTCTGAAAGTAAGAACCAGAATTTTAAAGTTGATCCTGAAAGAAACTGGAAGCCAGTGAAGAGTTTTAAGGACCGGAGAGATGTGAGTTCTTCTACTTGAGCGGGTCAGAATTCTCGCTGCAGAGTTCTGAATCAACTGCAGACGAGACAGCTCCTTCTTGTTAAGACATGAAAACAATCTGTTGCAATAGTCCAGATGAGAAGAAACAAACACATGGATTACAAGCTCCAGATCATGTTCCGACAACATTTTCCTAAGTTTAGAGATTTTTCTCAGTTGAAGGAAACAGTTTCTGGTCAGTTTTCTGCAATGTCGAACAAGAGACATGTCTTTATCAAATACAACACCCAGGTTTCTCAGGCTTAGTTTGACAGACTGACCTAAGTCACCCAAGTACTGACTCAACCCTGGAATCTTATCATCAGGAGCAATCACCAGTGTATTAGTTTTGTCCACATTTAGCTGTAGAGTGTTTTCACTCAGCCATTGTTTGATTTCTAGCAAACAATTGACTAAGCTGTTCAGCCTCTGGGGCTCAGTTGGATCAAAAGAGCAGTAGAGCTGGATGTCATCAGCAAAAATGTGATAAGAAACATCTGGAAATCTCTGAATGATTTTACCGAGGGGAATCAAGTACAGCAAAAACAATAAAGGACCCAGAACAGAACCTTGAGGGACTCCACACAACAGATCTGCCGATTCAGACCTCATTTGATTGGCAGATACACTAAAACTGCGCCCAGAAAGGTAAGATGAGAACCATAATTTAAGGAAAAGTTTCCTGTCCAGGGGGTCGTCTCTTCCAGGGCAGTGGTTCTTTCATGTTAGTTCCTGTCTCGGGTCACCTGGAGAGCAACCTCCCTGCCTCCCCTCCGTGTGGGCAAGTTCCTTTGTCTTCCAGCCCCCCTTTCTTGGGTGTGTTCCGTTTTGCCATTTTGTTTCACGCCCACAGGTGTGAACTGAGCAGACAGACAGATGCTTCATTAAGTCGCTGATTAATCTCTACGTCTGTTTCAAGCTAGCCTTGAGACAGTGTATATCAGTATGAAGTGAAATGTTGGTTATGAATGTGTATTCAAACGTTTAAGCTATTAGATGAGGCTAGTAATTTATACTCTATATTTTTATTATCTTTTTAGCATTAATTTAACTTATGGCGTATACGTATAGTGTATAATAATTTCCAATCTAACAACATGTATAAACATTACCTAGAGATACACATGTATAAACATTACCTAGAGATACACATGTAAAAACATTACCTAGAGATAGACATGTAAAACAAGACCTAGAGATACACATGTAAAAACATTACCTAGAGATACACATGTAAAACGAAAGTTACATATGTAACTACGGTTCTATGAGTCCCGGATGACCGCCAGAGGCGGTGCTTCAAGCACTGAATGTATCCATCTTGCGCATGCACAGTTCGAGTTTAATACCAACAAAGTCACCTGTGACCCCTGATGACCCGGAAGGGTATATCTTCCGGTGACATCAGAGGATCTGTTCCTGCAGAATCTTCTCGCGAAATCACAAGGATTCTGAGTGACAGAACGCTCTGGCGGTCATCCGGGACTCATAGAACCGTAGTTACATATGTAACTTTCATTCTATTTCGTCCCTACTGACCGCCAGAGGCGGTGCTTCAAGCACTGGATTACCCATAACAACAAGGTCACAAAGAATCCTAGTACATACACCTCATTGAGGGGAAGCAACAGAGTCGGGCAACCGGACCACACCTCATGGATGAGGAGTGGCGACGTTCATCCGATAGAACCTGAAAAAAGTGCTTGGTGAGGCCCATGATGCTGCCTCACAGATGTCCCCTAGGGGTACCCCGCGTAGGGCTGCCCATGACATAGACATCGCTCTGGGAGAGTGGCACCTCACCCCGAATGGCAGGGGGTGACCACTTCCTTTATATGCGTGGGTAAACACATCCACGATCCAGTGAGAGTCGCTGTTTGGAAAGAGCACAGCCTTTCCTAGGGCCACCATAGCAAATGAAGAGCTGGTCCGACCGTCTTATACTTGCGGTTGCAGCTACATAGGTTCTTAGAGCCCGCACAGGGCACAGCAGTCCAAATGCGTCTTCCCCTTCCGGGGGAATAAGTTGTGCCACTTGAATGGGACGGTTGAGGTTTGATAATGACAGAACCTTTGGGAGAAAAGCCATATTTGGCCAGAGGGTAACCCCTGAGCAGTCTGAGCTCCACCGCAGACATGACGCATTTGACAAACATGGCGCCCCCCGTGGCCGACGTGTTTGCTCGCTCCGCTCTCAGATACCGGCTTTTTATTGTTTTTTGGTGTGTTTTCTTTTTTTCTTTTTCTTCAAAATGCCATGCACTGGTAACTTACAGCAGGCAGGCACTTCTGGACATTGGTAGCTTACATAACCACCTGGATTTAACTCCTTATATTCCACCGGAGCTACCGGAGCTTGTTCGCTCTCGCAGCCGCCGCCACCACCCCCATGCAGGCTCCGAAGCCCCGAGCTACAGTGTGCATGCCGACCCCAGAGAGGTGCTCCGGAGACGGCGACGTAAGCGGGGGAGGAGGTCTGGGCTACACGCTAGGCTAAAAGCTCGCGCTAGCAGACCATCGCTACCCAGCCTCCTACTCGCCAATGTGCGGTCAATGGACAACAAACTGGACGAGCTTCGAGCCAGGATCTCAACTCAACGGGAAACGAGGGAATGCTGTGCTCTCATTTTCACGGAGACCTGGCTTTCAGACAGAATCCCGGACTGTGCCATTCAGCTGACTACCCACTCCGTGTATCGCGGAGACCGGTCTGCAGCCTCGGGTAAATCAAAAGGAGGGGGTGTGTGTGTTTACATTAACAACGCGTGGTGTGGAGACATACAGACTGTTTATAAGCACTGTTCACCTGACGTGGAGTTTTTATTACTGAAATGCCGACCCTACTATCTACCGCGGGAGTTTACTGCTGTGTTTTTGTCCGCTGTTTACATCCCCCCACAGGCAAACTCTGACGCTGCACTCGGCACACTCCATGACGTCATCAGCGCGCTGGAGACGGCTCATCCCGACGCTGTCTTCATCACTGCTGGAGACTTTAACCAGTGCAACTTACGGACTGTATTCCCCAAATACCACCAGCATGTGAATATTCCCACCCGTGAAAAGAACACTCTGGACCATGTTTACAGCAACATTCGTGGTGGATACAGGGCTGCACCCCGCCCCCACTTTGGACACTCTGACCACATATCATTGTTTATGTACCCTGCCTACAGACAAAGACTAAAACAATCAAACCCAGTCATAAAAGACATCAAACTCTGGAACCCAGAAACCGAAAACATCCTGCAAGACTGTTTTGCTACGACAGACTGGGATGTTTTTAAAGCTGCAGCCACTCTGGAAGACTCCTCTGTCAGCGTACAGGACTACGCTGAGTATGTGACCGGGTACATCAGCACGTGTGTTGACAACATCGTCCCCACCATACATGTCAGGACATTCCCCAACCAGAAGCCCTGGGTGAACACTCAGGTACGAAGCATGCTGCGTGCTCGCTCCACTGCTTTTAAATCTGGCAACGAAGCTGAGTACAAAACTGCCAAGTACCAACTGAGACATGCCATCACAACAGCAAAGAGACAGTATCGAGAGAAGTTGGACAGCTTCTACTCCACTGCTGACTCTGGGCGGATGTGGAGGGGCTTGCAGCACATCACAGACTACAAGACCAGCACCAGCATCATCAGTTCTACGGACAACCTGCCAGACGACCTCAACGCTTTCTACACACGCTTTGAGGCCACAATCAACAACACCGGAACAAACACACACACCTGGACTGCCGTACCCCCCTCACCACCACCAAAAGTCTCTTCAGGACAGGTACACAAAGTACTGAAGAAAATCAACCCCCACAAGGCAGCAGGACCAGACAACATCCCTGGCCGTGCACTCAAAGCATGTGCCAATGAGCTGGCTGACGTCTTCACCTCCATATTCAACCTCTCCCTAAGCCAGAGCACCGTTCCCACCTGCTTCAAAACTACAACAATCGTCCCCCTCCCTAAGAAGAGCCCACCCACCTGCCTGAATGACTACAGACCAGTAGCGCTCACTCCAATCATCATGAAGTGTTTCGAGAGAGTGGTGCTGGCTCACATTCAGAGCAGCATCCCAGACTCACTGGACCCCCTGCAGTATGCTTATCGACCCAACAGGTCCACCACCGACGCCATCTCAGCTGTCCTCCACCATTCCCTTTCCCACCTGGAAAACAAAGAGTCCTATATCAGGATACTCTTTGTGGACTACAGCTCCGCCTTCAACACAGTGATCCCTTACAAACTGACCCACAAGATGTCCACACTTGGCATCCACCCTACCCTCTGCGACTGGCTCCTTGACTTCCTGACTGGCAGACCCCAGACTGTCAGGATTGGCAAGAGAACATCAACCAGCATCATCACAAACGTTGGCACTCCACAAGGATGTGTCCTCAGCCCCATCCTCTACACCCTGTTCACACATGACTGTGTCGCCTCCCACAAAGACAACACCGTCCTAAAGTTTGCTGACGACACCGCAGTGATAGGATGCATCACCGCGGCGAACGAAGCGGCCTACAGGACAGAGGTGGACAGTCTGGTTTCCTGGTGTGAGGACAACAACCTCACCCTCAACACAGACAAGACAAAGGAGATGATAGTGGACATGAGGAAGGAGAGGAGACCTCACCAACCACTGTTTATCCGGGATCTTGAAGTGGAGCGGGTGAGCAGCTTTAAGTACCTCGGGGTCCACATCACTGAGGACTTAACGTGGGCCACCAACACAACACAGCTGGTCAAGAAGGCACAGCAACGGCTGTACTTTCTGAGGAGGCTGAGGAAGTTTGGCATGTCGACAAAGATCCTCAGAAACTTCTACAGCTGTGTCGTGGAGAGCAGTCTGACCAACTGCATCACTGCGTGGTACGGCAGCTCTACGGCCATGGACCGCAAACGTCTGCAGAGAGTGGTTAAGACAGCGGAGAGGATCACCAGGTCTCCACTGCCCTCTCTGCACAGCATCTACCACAACAGAGTCCACAGGAGAGCTGCCACCATCATCAAGGACAGTTCCCACCCACAACATGGACTGTTTACACTCCTGCCCTCGGGACGCAGGTACAGGAGTGCAAAATGCAGGACCACACGCCTGAGAAACTCTTTCTACCCCACTGCAATAAGAATCATGAACAGCTGAACACTGCACTGTTGTCACTTTAAATCCATCTCATGTACAGTTCCCCTCCCTTTCTTATATTATTATTATTATTATTATTATTTTTTTTTTATTGTTATTTCATCTTGACTTTTTTGCTATGTATATTTATATTTATTTTTATTTTTTTGTTACGCCGATATTTGTGGAGGGACGGCAAAGAAAGAATTTCATTGCATAGGGAAACGTGTTTCTTGATGTATATGACAATAAACACTTTGAATCTTGAATCTTTGAATCTTGAATCTCACAGACAGGGCATGTAGTTCCCCAATACGCTTCGCTGAAGCAATGGCAAGGAGAAAAGCAGTCTTAGCAGAAACCCACTTCAGCTCTGCCTGAGCCAGGGGTTCAAAGGGAGGCAGACACAAACCCCCTGTAGTGTTAAGAATATCAGAGGGATTGTAGGGAAAGCATAGAGGAGACCTTCTGGCCAGTCGTGCGCAAGAGCATCCTGGCTCATAGGACTGCTTTCCTCTTTCAGGGAGAACCAGAGGGGGCAATGGGTCGACTGCTCTGTGGCAAACAGATCTACCTGTGCTCTGCCGAAGATGTCCCAGATATTGAGCACCACCTCTGGATGAAGCCGCCACTCCAATGGAGGCTTGCCTCGGGAGAGCAGGTCTGCGACCTGACTCTGGTCCCCGGGCAAAAAACATTGCTCTCAGGCTGGCCAGGCGTGGAGCCGCCCACAGTAGGAGGTCCCGGGATGCTTGCAACAGCTGTGCAGACCTGGTGCCCCTCCTGGTGGTTTATATGCGATACGGTCGACACATGTATGACCGCACAAGCACATGTTGCCCTCTCGGTAAGGGAAGAAAGTACTGCAGGGCCATATACATAGCTCGTAGCTCTAGTACATTTGATGTGCTCCGAGCAATCTCGAGCAGACCACAGCCCCTGGACTGTATGGTTTGCCAAACTGCAGGAGGGGAGGCGTCTGTTGTGATGGCCTCTCGACGGAATGCAACCGAACCCATCTGCACGCCTTGGAGGAGAAAGGTCTCTCTCCACGGAGCCAGAGCAAGGAGGCAACGGTGTGACACCTTGAGTCTCCTGTGCCGGTGCCACCTGGCATCCAGGTGAAAGTTGTTCAGCCACCTCTGAAGGGGGCGTAGCAACAACAGCCCCAAAGGGACCACGGTGGCGGCAGCCGTCAGTTTGCCTAGGAGTCGCAGAAACTCCACGTAATGCAGCCACATGCCCCTGCGGAAGAGGGAAGGAGGTGGAGGATGTCGTCCACCCGCTGTGGTGAAGGGCAGGCTTTCATTGAGACTGTATCGAGTGTCATCCAGAGAAAAAATGTGCTCTGCTAGACTAGGCAACTCCTTGAAGAGTTGACCCTGAGAGCTAGTCGAGACACATGGGAAAGAAGGCTTGTGGTGTCCAGGGTCACCCGAGACTGGGACAGAGCACAGATAAGCCAATCGTCTAGGTAGGGCAGAATCTTCATGCCCTGCGACTGCAGGGGCGAGAGGGTTGCCATCACAAACCTGGTAAGGAACCCGCGGCGAAAGGGAGAGGCCGAACGGGAGCACCCTGAACTGAAAATGACGTCCCTGAAAGGGGAACCTCAGGGACCGTCTGTGGTGTTGTGCTATGGGCACATGAAGTAAGCGTCCTTCAGGTCTACTGAACTAAGCCACTCCTCTCTGGAAACAGCTCGCAGAACCTCTGCAGGGCTGAGCATGTGCAATTTCAAGACCTTCAGGAACTTGTTGAGTCCCCTCAAGTTGAGGATAGGACGGAGTCCGCCATCTTTCTTGTTACCAGAAAGTAAGTCGAGTAGACCCCTCCTGGTTGTAACAGGGGATCTATCTGCTCGATTGCACCCTTGTCCAGGAGGACGGACACCTCCTGGTTGAGGGTTCGGGCTTTGCCGTGTCGCGTATGATGGTCATCTTGACCAGGCCAACGGTTGGGGGCCGGCGTCGGAACTGAAGTTGTACCCATTGGTCAACTGCTGAGCAGGCTGTGGACCTGTTGAGTTTGTGTGGCTTGGACAGTCCTCTCAAGTGTCTCTAGCGCGGCAGGTCCAAAGAGTTCCCCCCGGTTCCACTGGAACACTGCGGAGGGTTCTCCCGCATGCCTATGCAAATTATGGACGACGCATCCAGTGGAGTCTCCTGTAGGGATGCTGATAAAGCAAGCACCAGGTGGGGCATAGAGTTACCTATGTGTCGCATTCGTGCCGCTGCCTCATAGGCTTTGGAGAGCAGCTATTGTTGGCTCAACCACTGGTATGCGGCCCAATCCAAACTTGGGTGCATGCTGCCTGGCTGCCCGGCTCCGGCCATCTGAAGTTGCACGAGAGAAGGCTCTGCAACTCCCTCAAATATTCGTCAGATGGAGGCACAGTAAAGTTGGCGGGAGCTGATCCGCGCCTGAAGAGCACTGGCCGAAGCTGGCTGAGCCTGCGGTATATCTAACTGCAGGCGAGCCAGGGCCGTACGAATGACAGCCCCGTTGAGCCGTCTTCAGAACCAGCAGTAGAACTGTGGGCTGAAATACGGGAACCTGCCACGGAGACGTGGGAGGCTACATGCCTTGGCACCACCTCCTCTCCATATTCGGCGAAGTCAGTGGCTGAAGCTGCCATGGGGATTACATCTTCCTCCGGTACCAAGATGGCTGGAGGAGGAGCAGGATCACCCAACTCTCTTTCCCCGGGCATGAAGCTGCAGTTCATACAGGGATCTTCTGACAGACCTTCCCTCAGATGCTCGAGACCAAGGCATGAGGGACACATATCATGGCCATCCTCAGGCTGCAGGGAAGCCAACGGACTGAGCAAGAGTGGCCGCCAAGCATGTTAGCAACGAGCAAAAGGCCACACAGAGAAAAAACAACAAACGCTGGGAGTGGGAGCGAAAACACAGCCTTCACCAACGAGTGTTACACATATGAGATAGAATTATCACAAACGCTGGGAGCGGGACCGAAAACACAGCCTTCACCAACGAGTGTCACACATATGAGATAGAAGTATCACAGATGCTGGGAGAGGAAGCGAACACGCAGTCGTCCCCAACAAGTGTTACACATATGAGATAGAATTATAACAAACGCTGGGAGCGGGAGCGAAAACAGCCTTCACCAACGAGTGTCACACATATGAGATAGAAGTATCACAGATGCTGGGAGAGGAAGCGAACACGCAGTCGTCACCAACAAGTGTTACACATATGAGATAGAAGTATCACAGATGCTGGGAGAGGAAGCGAATACGCAGTCGTCACCAACAAGTGTTACACATATGAGATAGAAGTATCACAGATGCTGGGAGAGGAAGCGAATACGCAGTCGTCACCAACTAGTGTTACACATATGAGATAAAAGTATCACAGATGCTGGGAGAGGAAGCGAATACGCAGTCGTCACCAACAAGTGTTACACATATGAGATAGAAGTATCACAGATGCTGGGAGAGGAAGCGAATACGCAGTCGTCACCAACAAGTGTTACACATATGAGATAGAAATATCACAGATGCTGGGAGAGGAAGCGAACACGCAGTCGTCACCAACAAGTGTTACACATATGAGATAGAAGTATCACAGATGCTGGGAGAGGAAGCGAATACGCAGTCGTCACCAACAAGTATAAAAGAATCTACTTCAGTAGCTGAAAAAACAGCAATATAAATGTCGGGAGAGGGAGCGAAAACACTGCCGTCACCAAGAGAAATCAAAATACAACCAAAAGCGATTACAACAGGTTGTACCGATATATAAATATTTAGTGTACAATGTTGGGAGAGGGAGCGAAAACACTGCCGTCACCAAGAAATCAAAAGTACAACCAAAGTGAGTACAACAGGTTGTAATGGTATTAATTGAATATAAATATAGAGTACGATGTCGGGAGAGGGAGCGAGTACACTTCCGTTCACCGAAATAATCAAAATACAGCCAAAAGCGAGTACAACAGGTTGTACTTATATTCAATGATATATAAATATAGAGTACAATGCGGGAGAGGGAGCGAGTACGCCCCCGTTCACCGAAATAAATCAAAATACAACCAAAGCGAGTACAACAGGTTGTACTGATATTCAATGATATATAAATATAGAGTACAATGTCGGGAGAGGGAGCGAATACACTTCCGTTCACCGAAATAAATCAATACAACCAAAAGCGAGCACAACAGGTTGTACTTATATTCAATGATATATAAATATAGAGTACAATGTCGGGAGAGGGAGCGAGTACGCTTCCGTTCACCGAAATAAATCAAAATACAACCAAAAGCGAGCACAACAGGTTGTACTGATATTCAATGATATATAAATATATAGTACAATGTCGGGAGAGGGAGCGAGTACGCTTCCTTTCACCAAAATAAATCAAATACAACCAAAGCGAGTACAACAGATAAAAAAATTGGTACTCAGCCAAACAATGACGATCTCCGGAAGTGTCCACGGCAAGCCGCTACAACTTCTCCGCGTCAAAAGTTCGTTGCAGTCTCTGGAGGGCGAAAGTTTCGCAGCTCCGACAGAAGTCGCGTGACTACCGGCAACGAAAGAGCTAGTCCTTGAGCTAGCTCGGTGACATGCTACTTGCGCAGCGAGAAGATGAAAAGGAACAGATCCTCTGATGTCACCGGAAGATATACCCTTCCGGGTCATCAGGGGTCACAGGTGACTTTGTTGGTATTAAACTCGAACTGTGCATGCGCAAGATGGATACATTCAGTGCTTGAAGCACCGCCTCTGGAGGTCAGTAGGGACGAAATAGAACAAGACCTAGAGATACACATGTAAAAACATTACCTAGAGATACACATGTAAAAACATTACCTAGAGATACACATGTAAAAACATTAACTAAAGATACACATGTAAAAACATTACCTAGAGATACACATGTAAAAACATTACCTAGAGATACACATGTAAAACATTACCTAGAGATACACATGTAAAAACATTACCTAGAGATACACATGTAAAACAAGACCTAGAGATACACATGTAAAAACATTACCTAGAGATACACATGTAAAAACATTACCTAGAGATACACATGTAAAACATTACCTAGAGATACACATGTAAAACATTACCTAGAGATACACATGTAAAAACATTACCTAGAGATACACATGTAAAAACATTAACTAGAGATACACATGTAAAAACCTTAACTAGAGATACACATGTAAAAAGCACTGGAAGAAAAAGTTAGTGTAACCAAGTCTTTATTTCCCAACTTGACGCTCAACAGCGAGAGCTTCACATAAATGTGCCCCAACATTATTCTGACAGAAGAGACACAGTTACAGTTGTGTAACCGAGTGTATTTTTGTGTGAAACAACGACAACTTAGTTTGTATCTGTGGAGCATCTTCTTTACTTTCGTCATTTGGTACAACAACCAACTCCATCTACTTCCTTTTCAAGCCCTTCAAAATAAAACAGCGGAAGTAAATATGAACACAATGAAGTGTGTTACAGTGACATATATGCTTCACAATTACAAACACACACATCCACACGGGATTAAAACTCACACATTCTCTACAATTATTACAAATGACCCGAGGTCAACAGGTCATACTTATCCCGTGAGAATCGAACATAAAACAACAATAAATATATTTGCAAAAATACTTCAAACTGTACGATGTTGTTTCTCAACTCGTTAGTTTTTATAGGAGACACACACCAATGCTAACCGCCATTAGGGATTCCAAAAAGTCTTTTTATTCTCTCCCGATCTCCCCACACACCTCCAACCATGTCAACAGTACAGTACACCCAAGTGGTCATCAGGTTCTACTACATCCCCCTCTTTTAGCTGTTAAAGTATTCAATGAACTTACTTTTATTTTCTATCACAATGTACTGTGAAACTAAACAATTTCCCATCAATCATGTACACTTAACAACATCTATCTTAACTGAAGGACAGGGTAGACCACCTGAACCTTCTTGCTCTGCTGAAGGGATTTATTCTGCCCTTTCCTTCACAGCAGGCACTCTGAACTAAACTGTGATCTATATTACCAATCCAATGTTTGTGGAGGTCCAGAGACTCTACCAGATTTTGTCACTGTTCCGTTAGAGTCTGTCTGAACCGTTCCACCCTGGATAGGTTCTGGAAGAATAGTCAAGTCCGCTCGATTTCTTCTCAGTGTCCCCAGCTCTGTTTGGACATATATGACCTTGGTGTGGAAGCTGGTTCTTGGACAGTTCCGGTGGTCTTTGCCATCCTGATCCAAACTCTTTGTCCAGGTTCCAGTGTTGGAAGCTCTTTCACTCTGTGTCTTGCTCCATAAGCTTACTTTTGATCTTCTTTTAGCTTTATGTCTTTCCTTTTGAATGCATTAAGATCAGGCCACTTTGTCTTCAGTGCTTCTAACGGAATTGGAACCGTCGATCTCAACTTCCTTCCCATGAGAAGTTCTGCGGGAGAGCTGCCTTGGGCCAATGGTGTGGTTCTATATGCCAAGAGAGCTTTTTGATGATCTTGATTTTTCTTTAGCATCAGTTTTACCGACTGCTCTCTCCGCCTCCCCGTTACTCTTTGGATACCTGGGGAAGCTTGTGACATGTTCAAAGTCATAGTCTTGAGCGAACTCAGCAAACTCTAATGAGGAAAACTGAGGTCCATTGTCTGTCACTAGCAACTCTGGGATTCCAAATCTGGCAAAGATGACTTTCAGTCTCTTCACTGTGGTTGTTGTTGTGAGGGTTGGCAGATTGGCTACTTCAATATACCTTGAAAAGTAGTCAATCACTACCAGGTAGTGATCTTTCCCCCACTGGAAGATGTCTGCTGCTAACCTCTGCCACGGTCTAGCTGGTAAAGGTGTTGTTATCAATGGTTCCGTTCGACAAGCTGAATATTGACCACACACCTCACATCTTTCCACCAGCTCACGGATGTCTCTTGATAAACCTGGCCACCACATGGACTGTTGTGCTCTAGCAAAACACTTTGTCATACCCTGATGGCCATGATGTATCTTTTCAAGCATTTCACTGCGCATCGGTGCTGGTATTATGATTCTTTCTTTCATCAAGAGGAGTCCACCTGCAACATGTATATCGGTTCTGTAGGGCCAATACTGTTGGAGAGTTTCATGAGTCGCTTTCCTGTGCTCCGGCCATCCTCTGTCTGTGTACATTTTCAGTTGTTTTAGAACATCGTCTTTACTTTGCAAGTCTCTGATTTGTCTGTTTGATAGTGTTTCTTTCTTTGAGCTGTATTGTGCTAAGACAGTTGGTGAGCTCAGTTCTTTCTTTACAGCTTCAAAAGCCGTCTTTTGTTGACAGTCCCATGTCCATGCGCAGTCATTCCTCAGCAAGTCTCTTAATGGTTTTGTAAGAGTCGGGAGGTCAGGGGAAAACTTGCCAACATAATTCACCATTCCCATGAAGCGCCTCACACAATGGTTTGTGGCTCGGCCATGTTCATAATTGCGTTGATCTTGTCTCGGTCAGCCTCTATTCCATCAGAGCTTATTTTGTGTCCAAGAAATTTCACTTGCTTCACTCCAAACTCACATTTTTCATTTAGAGTGAGACCTGCACGTTCCAACTTCTGGAGGACCTCACGCAGTCTGTCATCATGTTCAGCTGCATCCTTTCCAAACACCAAGATGTCATCAGCGTGGCACAGTGTACCTGGTGTGCCAGAAACTATCTGGCAGATTCTCAGCTGGAAATGCTCTGGTGCTGAGGAAATTCAGAGTCTCCCAAACAGAGTGATGAAAGTTGTCAGTGGTTCAGAGTCTTTGTGTAAAGGTATTTGCCAAAATCCTGACGTGGCATCCAATTTAGAGAAAACCACGGCTCCATCTAGTTTTGCGAGAGTCTCGTCTATCGCTGGCAGTATATGTCTTTCTCGACGCACACTTTCATTTCATTTAGTCTGGTCAGATCCAAGCAGATCCTTATGTTTCCATTAGGTTTTGGAACGACCACCATACCTCAGACCACTCGGTTGGCTCTTGGATCTGCCGGACATCTGCCATATTTTCCATTCTCTGGAGCTCTGATTGTACCTTGTCCATAAGAGGCAATGCTACACGTCTCGGAGCTGCAGGGCATATGGTGTTGCTCCATAACAGCTGCCACCTGCTGGAGCAAGGGTAGACACAGAATAGCTGGAAGACCTAGCAATGGCATCACTAGGTTTTTCACAACAAATATTTCTTGTTCAGTTTTCTGTTTACCCTTTTTCAGACACGCCCTGAATGTGCCCAGGACGGTCAATGGTTGATTATTGGGCCACATATAATCCTCTGTGCCTTTTTCAGTTCACCATCTCTGGCTCTGGAATATTCCGATTCTGGGATTGCTGTGACCGCTGCTCCTGTATCCAACTTAAAGTTAACAAGTTCTCCATTCATTTCAATGTTTTGTTTCCATATGTCTTATTGTTCCCATGAATGCACATTCAGATTCTTTTGGTCGTCTTCTATTGACTCAACGCCGTGTCCTGTTCGACACATTGCAGCAAAATGACCACTTTTCTTGCACCTTCTGCTTCCCTTGCTGGACATTGCTTCCACGGGTGTTGAGGGCATTTTCCACATCTTGAGCAATCTTTTGATCTCTGGACTGTTTGTTTATTCTTCTGTTGTGAGAACATCTTAAATTTGCCTTGTTTTCTTGTTGATAAAGCGTCTACATTTGCTTCTTTTATTTCTGACTTTTGTCTTATCAGTGGCTGTTGTTTCTTTACCTCCTCATTTTGTCGGACCTGTGTTATTGTTTTGGTCAAAGTGAGGTTAGGATCTAGCTGTAATCCTTCTGATCATTTTCCATCTCTTATTCCAACTACGATCCGATCTCTTATCATCTCTTCCTGCACATGACCATATTGTCAGTATTCAGCTTATGAACATCAGTGATGAAGTTTTCCACTGTTTCTCCAGCTGCTGGTATCTGCTGTTAAACTCTTTCATACACGACATTATGTCTGCCAATGAAATGTTCCGTCAGAGCTTTGCTTCATATATGTGTCTCTGGTCATCAGCCATTGTGAGAGTGTTCAAGACGTCGTCACTTTTCTCACCCGTAACGTCTAGAAGTTGATCTGGTGCCTCTGACTTCTCTGCAGGTCCTGATCAACCCGGAATCGCTCAAAACGCCACTGAGTCCAACTGTTTGGCTCGTCAAAGTTGTGGAGGTATTGAAAAAACGTGTTCCATCCTGACACAGTCTCTCCTCCTTCCGTTACTCAGAAGAAAAAGCCGACAAGCTCACTGGTTTAGCTGCTTAGCATTAGCTTTAGCTTGCGTCCCGGAGAACAACTTCTGACGTCTTCCCGACACGTTACAGATGTTTTCGTCACTCACGGTTGTCTTTGCCAACTTCTGACACCATGTACGATGTTGTTGCTCAACTCGTTAGTTTTTAAGGGAGACACACAACAACGCTAACAGCCATTAGGGATTCCAAAGACTCTTTTTATCCGATCCCCCCACACACCTCCAACCCTGTCAACGGTACAGAACACCCAAGTGGTCATCAGGCTCTACTACACAAACGTCGACTTCTGTCCATCGAACCGTGATCATGTGACTCAATGCTTCACATTCGTGGACGTATCATTGTAGAACAAAGTGTTTTCATTGCGATATTGAACCTTTTTTTCAAATAGTTGATGTTTTATCAAGTCAGTTATCGCTCTTTAGATTTTAAAGATACTTCTGATAGTAAGTATTGAAGCAACGAGATACTGAGACTCAGTGACTCGAGCACAGTTTGATTCATTTAGTGCCAACTAAGAATCAAGGTTTCAAACTGTGTCTCCAGATATTTACTTCAAATGAACGACAGTTGCTAAAGATTTCTTTGAAAATATGTTTTTCAATTGAAAACTAAGTTGCTTCAGTAGAATACTGAATCAAAAACTTAGTTACTGCCAATAGAAGTTATATTTTCCATCCTTAAAAAAAAGTTGCTTCAAAATATATATAGGGTCAAAGTTCATGACGTAGGTGAGGGTCAAAGCTCATGAAGTAGGTGAAGGGTAAATGTTCATGACCGTAGGTGAAGGTCAAAGTTCATGACCGTAGGTGAGGGTCAAAGTTCATGACCGTAGGTGAGTGTCAAAGTTCATGACCGTAGGTGAAGCGTCAAAGCTCATGACGTAGATGAGGGTCAAAGCTCATGATCGTAGGTGAAGGGTCAGGAGAGGAGGAGGAGGAGGAAGAGGAGGAGGATGAAGAGATGGAGGAGGAGGAGGTGGAGGAAGAGATGGAGGAGAAGGAGAAGGAGGAGGAGGAGGAGGTGGAGGAGGAGGTGGAGGTGGGGGAGGAGGAGGTGGAAGAGAGGGAGGGGGAGGTGGAGGAGGGGGAGGAGGAGGAGGAGGAGGAGGTGGAGGAGGGGGAGGAGGAGGAGGAGGAGGGGGAGGAGGAGGAGGTGGAGGAGGAGGGTGAGGAGGAGGAGGAGGTGGAGGGAGTGGAAGAGAGGGAGGGGGAGTGCAGACGGTGATGGTCTTTAAACGCCTCTCTTAGGTCAATATGGAGCCTGTAACTCGCCCGACTCTAATGGCATTATGGGATTATGTGTTAGTAAAAGTCAAGTGATGACAGTGAAGAACTAAAGTTGTTCTTATATCAGTGAAGTTACTTCTTACTAACAGTTTTGTTAATCAATCATGAATCATCAAGCGATAAAGTAGAACTTTGAACAGGTGTGGTCAGACAGTTGTTTAACTGAGTGTTTCTTATGTAAAGTACTATGTTACTCTGAAGGTTACTCATATAAACATTAATATATTCATGTAAATAACTCCTGCATTCCTTCTTCTAGATCAACATCGTGACTAAACTTGTCAAACGTCGGGATTCTCGTGGAAAATGTTTTGTTGTTGAACGATGTCGTAAAAGTGTGAGTCAACTACATGTTGCACTGATGTCTCTGACAGGACACACCTCCTCACTGACGGTTGATCAGTGTTTCCCTGAGTCTGGATCACAAGCACCTCAGCTCACCTGGAAGTTTCACCTACAAACATGGACACAAGTCTTCAGAGCAGAGAGCTGCTCACAGGTCAGTGACTTTTTTTCATGCTGCCATGTTCCCCAGCAAGAGTGTGAATGCATGAGTCAAGAGTGAGTTTGTGAGGTGAATACATGAATCAAGAGTGAGGTGAATAAATGAATCAAGAGTGAAGTGAATATATAATTCAAGAGTGATGTGATTAAATTAATCAAGAGTGAGGTGAATACATGAATCAAGAGTGAGGTGAATACATGAATCAAGAGTGAGGTGAATACATGAATCAAGAGTGAGGTGAATAAATTAATCATGAGTAAGGTGAATAAATGAATCAAGAGTGAGGTGAATAAATGAATCAAGACTGGGGTGAAAAAGAAAATAATTCTTCATGTGTTGATTGAATGAGTGAAAACATAAAAAGATAAAGTGGATCAAAGTCAGTCAAAGAACAAATTGCTCTCATATCAACATGTGCATCAATCATTAACCTGGTGACTGGATGAAGAATCGAGGGCTATAAACACAGGTGTGGCAGCAGCAGGTGAACTCTGATCCTGACTGTTGATAACGTCTGAACTCTGTTCCGGCATCTTTTGATTCCAGCAATAAAAAATGTTCAGAGACCAAGAGTCAAAGTTCATGTGAAGATCAGCAACAACTAGAGTGAACACATGAATGTGTGGTTGAGCAACAACATGTTGTTTGTGTAACAACACAATGATGACGAGTGATGATGCTGTTGTGTTTGTGTGCAGGTGTGGACACAGAGGAGGAAGATCTTGCCTCTGAACCTCCTCTGGGTGAAGACCATGACAGTCAGACAAGAGCTCAGAGGTGAGAAGATCACGTCTCTGTCACACCTACAAATACTGGAATCTTCTTCTCACTGAAACTTGTGTGTGTTCAGATCAAAGCTACGTACATCTGCTGGACCTGGACCTGGACCTGGACCTGGACCTGGACCTGGACCTGCTCCCAGCTGTGAGTCTCTGAAGAGTGACAGATCTAAAGGAAGATTGATTGACTTCAAAGGTGAACAGAAGCATCAGAGGTGAGAGACAACAGGAGCAACATGACATCTACTGGTCAGATGGTGAACGACAGAAGTGTTGATCAGAGTTGTGTCTCTTTCAGGATCTACCAGGAGAAACAAGAAGAGTCTGAACTCAACTGTGAGTCTCTGAAGAGTGAAGCATCAATGGCACATCTTATTGATTTCAAAGGTGGACAAGAGTCTTCAGGAGACAGGTGAGGTTTTCTTCTCTCTTTTCTCCACTGATACCAACTGCTCATGAACTGTTAGTCAAAAGTGCTGCAGACAGTCGTGAAAGAAAGTCAACATCCAAGAGAAGAAGCAACAAACTGAAGCCATGAAGTCTTGCTCAGATCATTGGCGACATTGTAGAAGTAGAACTTATCGACTACCTGATGTTCTTCACAGAGAGGATCAGCAGGTCTCAGATGTTCTCCAGTGTGTCCAGCAGCATCAGACAGATGTGGAGTCCACGATTCAGGTACGTTCTTCAGCTTCACCTGCGAACTACAGCAGCTGCTTCTGCTGCTTCATGAAGCTCTGAGTACTGGACACCTGCATCTGTCAGCTTCACACTTGAGCTGTTCCTACATGAACCAGAAGGTCTGGTGTGGCTGAGACTCTTGTTTGGTTCTGGAGAGAAGATGAGATTTAAATATAATTTTTCCTTCTATGACGTCAATAAGAGACGTAATATCACGTCCTGCTCGTGAAGAAAGTTCAGACCTGCCTCTAGTCACATGTGTCTGTGTGTGTTTCAGCTGCTGGAGGAGAAGGTCATGACCCTGGTGAAGGAGGAACTGGAGAGAGTGAAGAAGTTTCTCAGACCAGGTGAGCAGAAACACCTTGATGATGAGGAAGAGGAGGAGTCGAAGTGTGAAGAGGAGCAGATGAGGAGCAGCAGAGAAGCTTTCCTGAAGATCATCCTGAACCTCCTGAGGAGCATGAAGCAGGAGGAGCTTGCTGGTCGTCTGCGGGAAAGTAAGAGGGTTTGAACCTTCAACCTGCTGATTATGAAGTCTTGAAGTAAATTTGTGATGGAAGTTCCTGCAGCTGATGAGAAGATTGATCTTCTAGAATCTTGAGCTTCATGTGACTTCTCTTCTTCAGGAAGTCGTGCTGGAAAGCGACAAAGACGACTGAAGAGGAGCCTGAAGAAGAAGTTCCACAGTGTGTCTGAGGGGGTCGCTAAAGCAGGAAACTCTGCTCCTCTGAATCAGATCTACACGGAGCTCTACATCACTGAGGGGGGCACAGACCAGGTCAACCAGGAGCACGAGGTCCGACAGATCGAAGCAGCCACCAGGAACCAGACCAGACCAGAAACTACCATCAGAACAGAAGACCTCTTTAAAGCCTCACCTGAGAGAGACACACCAATCAGGAGCCTGCTGACGAAGGGCGTGGCTGGCATTGGGAAGACCCTCCTGACACGGAAGGTCACTCTGGACTGGGCTGAAGACAAAGCCCACCAGAACTTCCACCTCATGTTTCCTTTCACCTTCAGAGAGCTGAACCTGCTGAAAGAGAAGAAGTTGAGTTTGATGGAACTTGTTCATCTTTTCTTTCCTGAAACCAAAGATCTCATCAGTTTTGAAGGACTCCAGGTCCTGTTCATCTTTGATGGTCTGGACGAGTGTCGACTCCCTCTGGACTTCCTCAACAGTCGGGTCCTGACAGCAGCTACAGAGTCCACCTCAGTAGACGTCCTCCTGACAAACCTCATCAGAGGGAATCTTCTTCCCTCAGCTCGTCTCTGGATGACCACACGACCTGCAGCAGCCAATCAGATCCCTCCTGAGTGTGTGGACATGGTGACAGAGGTCAGAGGGTTCACTGACCTCCAGAAGGAGGAGTACTTCAGAAAGAGGTCCAGTGATGAGGAGCAGACCAGCACCATCATCTCTCACATCAAGACCTCACGAAGCCTCCACATCATGTGTCACATCCCGATCTTCTGCTGGATCATTGCCACAGTTCTGGAGGACATGTTGAAGAGAGGAGAGACAGGACAGCTGCCCAACACCCTGACTGAGATGTTCATCCACTTCCTGGTGGTTCTGTCCAAAGTCAAGAAGATGAAGTACCATGGAGCAGCTGGGACAGACACAGTTTGGGATCCTGAGAGCAGGAAGATGATGGAGTCTCTGGGAAAACTGGCTTTTGAGCACCTGAAGAAAGGAAACTTGGTCTTCTATGAATCAGACCTGACAGAGTGTGACATCAACATCACAGCTGCTTCACTTCACTCAGGAGTCTTCACTCAGATCTTCAGAGAGGAGAGAGGACTCTACCAGGACCAGATGTTCTGCTTCATCCACCTGAGTCTTCAGGAGTTTCTGGCTGCTCTTCATGTTCACCAGAACTTCATCAAGTCTGGAGTCAACTTGCTTGTTTCACAACAACCATCAAGACTGTCAAGAATGTTTAGAAACAAACTTCCAATCGAAAGTTTCTACCAGAGAACCATCAATGAAGCTGTAGAAAGTCCAAATGGACATCTGGACTTGTTCCTGCGCTTCCTTCTGGGTCTTTCTCTGCAGACCAGCCAGAGTCTCCTGACAGGTTTATTGAAACAAACAGGAAGAAGCTCTTGGACCAATCAGGACACAGCAAAGCTCATCAAGAAGAAGATCAGCGAGAATGTGTCTCCAGAGAGAATCATCAACCTGTTCCACTGTCTGAATGAAGTGAAGGACACTTCTCTGGTGGAGGAGGTCCAACAGCAGCTGAGATCAGGACGTCTCTTCACAGATCAACTGTCTCCTGCTCAATGGTCCAGCCTGGCCTTCATCTTACTGTCCTCAGAGGAACATCTGAAAGTGTTTGACCTGAAGAAATACTCTACCTCAGAGGAGGTTCTTGAGAGGCTTCTGCCGGTGGTTCAAGCTTCAAATGAAGTTCTGTAAGTGGATCATTGAAACATCTCTGATATGAACCATGAATGTTTGATTTTCTTCTTCAATTTATTCAGGCTGAGAAACTCCAACTTCCTTTCTCTCTTCATGGTTTTTTTTTCACGTTGTTTTGTAAATCCATCATTTTCTAAAGTCACTTTTTGAAACAACATCAACTTATATTTGAATTTCATGAGCAAACACTTGAACATGTGGACACAAACACACAAACAGGGAATGAACAACTGTATGTTTCTCCCTCAGGCACAGACAGGGTTTATTTTAGGATTGTCCCCAAAATCCAGCGTGAAAACTGAACATAAATGAAGAAAATGAAAAGTTTAACCAGTGTTAATAGAACAGAAAATAACATTCAGAAACAACCTCCTTCAAAAATAGTCTCCAAACTTGACAAATGTTTCAAAAGTTGAAAGTAATTCAGTGCATGTGAAGCAAACATGGGAGAAGAAATGAAGGTGAATGTGACGGAGATTGAAACTCCATCTGTGTCACAACATAGATCCACTGGATCCAAAGATGGAGAGAATTCACCTTGAATTTTCTAACTGTAAACATTCAAATGAAGACAACAATGTTGAGAGAGTGCAGGAGTGTGAGTGACAAACACACACACATTGTTTGAGCTTGTATTACCTGCAACACCTTCACACTCACACCTGACACTGTTATGAATAATAACTTTGTAAACCTGTTCATATTGAATTGAAGGTTAAAAAAACAAATAGAATAAATTGACTGAAGTGAATCTTCACGATTGAATCAGTGTCTTGATTAAATTGAAGATATTTTTACTCTGGAAAAGAATTCGACACAACAATTGAGAGAAAACACACAAAAACACAGAGATAAGTAAGTGAATAGAAAAAGAATCAATGATGTGTTATTATGATCAATATACATGTAACAACCTTTTATTTTCATTTGTCATTGTTGTTTGTTTTGTGACTCTTTTTATTTTTCCTTATGTTATCTTGTGTTTGTTTCTCATATAAACACAAATCAATCCTCTTGTTGACGACACTCGTCTCTTTCACAGGCTGAGAGACTGTTGGCTGTCAGAGAGAAGTTGTTCACTTCTGTCCTCAGTCCTCAGCTCTCCGTCCTCTAGTCTGACTCAACTGGACCTGAGTCACAACCTTGACCTGAAGGATCCAGGAGTGGAGCTGCTGTCTGCTGGACTGAAGAGTCCACACTGTCACCTGGAGACTCTCAGGTCAGAACATCATGTCTTCAGCTTCAGAACATGTGAAAGTCAGAGGTGAGACTCCAGAGAGTCAAAGTTGAGTCTCCAGTGAGTTCTTCAATGAAGCAGATGATTCTAAGTGACCTCAGTCTTCAGCAGGTTCTCACACTTGAACTTGATTTGTTCTTCTGCTGGGTCGTGCTGTTCAGTATGTTGACACATATTTACTGATCTCAGATCCATTCAAACACATTTGAGAGACTCTTGTGATGTCATCACTTGTTCTGTTGCTAGATTTCAATGCAGGGTAATGTTCATGGTGATGTGAGCATGTGTGATGAACACATCAGCAACTGTATGAAAAGTCAAACATGTTCTTCTTCATCACAATATTCATCAGTGTCGTCTCACATCCTGCTCATATCTTTCATTTCAACTCATCTCTGTGTCACCAACTCACTCCTTCTTTCTCTCTTCATGGTTTTTCTTTCACCTTGTTTTGTAAATCCATCATTTTCTAAAGTCACTTTTTGAAATAACATCAACTTTTCATTTGAATTTCATGAGCAAACACTTGAACATGTGACGTGGACACAAACACACAAACAGTGAATGAATAACTCTGTATTATTATTTTATTTATTTATCCTTTATTCATCCAGGTTAGTCTCATTGACATTAAAATCTCTTTTACAAGAGAGACCTGGACAGGATGGACAGCAAAACAGTTACACATAAAATCTATTTCATACAGTATTAAGTCCATTGGTACAATATCAGAAAAAGATAAAAGATTACTGACTAAAAACATTCACACTTGCTGATAGAGTTCGATGTCAAATTCCTGACAACAGCATTGAATTTGTTAAAAGTCACTAGAGTCTCAAACTTGTGCTGCTTCTTCAGCTTCTTCCACGATGACGGCGCAGAAATCTTAAAAGCTGTTTTACCCAGTTCAGTACGAGCTGGAGGAACATTCATAACCTATAATCTCCTTGTAGATACAAACATGCCAATGACTAAGTCGTCGCCAAGAGAGCGAAGGCCAGTGACCTCTTGAGTATAGTGTGCAGTGATGGGTTAAGGGTCTTCAGTTTGTCATGAACCTCAAGGCTCCATGTTACACAGTGTCCAACATCTTTAGACAGTGAGCTGATGAATTCATGTACAACACATCTCCAGAATCAAGAACGGTCAGGAAGGTAGCTTCGACTCGTCGTCGTCGAGCCTAACCTTAGTTTCAGTTTATTTACCAGGTTTTGTATGTGAATTTTAAAGAGATGTGGTCATCAATCATGAAACCCAAGTATTTGTAAAAATACTCCTCAATTGCAGGACCTTGGGAAGTTAAAATATTGTGATTTATCTCAATCTTTTTGTAATTTGAAAATACCATAAGTTTGGTCTTATCAGCATGGAGAAAAAGCTTCAGTTGACAAAGCTGAGCCTGCACTTGATCAAAAGCACGTTGCATGAACTCAAAAGCCTTATTAAGTGAGGATGCAAAACAATAAATTTCGGTGTCTTCCGCATAGAAATGGAAAGATGCTTTCTGGACATTTTGTCCAAGGCTGTTCATGTACAGGGTAAATAACAGTGGTCCTAAAACTGAACCCTATTTTTACTCTGGAAAAGAATTAGACACAACAATTGAGAGAAAACACACAAAAACACTGAGATAAGTAAGTGAATAGAAAAAGAATCAATGATGTGTTTATCACGATGGAACTGAGAAACCCAGGATACAGGTACTGGAAAACGGTGACGACAAGACAAGGACGTGACAGAGAGTGGAGGCTTAAGAACACAGGGGAGCAATCAGCAGCAGCTCGGGGCGGGACTAACAAGACACGGACCAATCACTACTCAGACAGGAGGAAGTAAGACTAGCACAGAAACAGAAGGGAGCGGATTTCACAATAAAACCGGAAACACAAGGAGGAACATGTAGACTCATGACAGTGTTATTATGATCAATATACATGTAACAACCTTTTATTTTCACTTGTCATTGTTGTTCGTTTTGTGACTCTTTTTATTTTTCCTTATGTTATCTTGTGTTTGTTTCTCATATAAACACAAATCAATCCTCTTGTTGACGACACTCGTCTCTTTCACAGGCTGATCAGGTGTGGACTGTCAGAGAGAAGTTGTTCACTTCTGTCCTCAGTCCTCAGCTCTCCGTCCTCTAGTCTGACTCAACTGGACCTGAATATCAACAACCTGAAGGATCCAGGAGTGGAGCTGCTGTCTGCTGGACTGAAGAGTCCACACTGTCACCTGGAGACTCTCAGGTCAGAACATCATGTCTTCAGCTTCAGAACATGTGAAAGTCAGAGGTGAGACTCCAGAGAGTCAAAGCTGCGCGTGGATCACTCGTCTTTTATTTGTAGGATTCTGCACATAAATCAAAATACTGTTTGAGGATGGATCGCTCACACACTCGTTGCTCTCGCTCTAGAAACACCACACAATAAGTTAAACGCTAAACAATTAAACAAACATATACAATAAAACTGCTACTAAACAAAGAACATAAAATATGACAATTGAAAGAAAAAGGTGTTTCTAACATATTTTTCTACACTAATGCTCACAGAGCATCTCCTCCTCCTACCTCATCGCAGTCCTCGAGGCCATAGACATATTTACATGGACGCCGCATCGACTGCTGCCGCCCACTAGAGCGGTGTGTATACAGGGCGGCCATCTTGGTACAGTGTCACTCGCTCCTACAGTGCATTAGGTCTATAGAGGAATGATGTGTTTACACTATCACTCATCGCTCATTTGTCAAGAGGGCAGAACCCGATCACCAACAGCAAGAGACATGCCCCTAGCTCTGCGGGTAGATTTTGGCCAATTTGAGTAGCTTTGGCTAACTCCTGCTTCAACCGAGACACAAAGTCATGATGGTCAACAACAGTGGAATCAGGGAGAGCATGCTGGAACACAACATCAACAGGTTATCGTGGTGTCCTGCTAAACATGAGGAAAAAGGGTGCGAACCCAGTCGACGGGATACCTGCTTAGCATTTGAGAAATGATCAGTCACAACAAGTACATCCACGCTTTGATTGACAGATTTCTCACAGACCAAAAATCTATGCAAACCAATTCCAAAGGTGCAGCTGTTGGAATGCATTCAAGGGGGACACGAAATGCAGGTTCTGGAGTTTTAGCAACAACACAGCGAAAACAGCCCTTTACTGATGATTTGAATGATGTCACTCTCCAGTCCACTCCAGTGACACAGTGCGTGCCTGACCCCGACGACCTCTGAGTCATGTAAACCACGCAACACCTGACCTTTTAATGAATTTGGAACGATTAACTGGAAGATTTTTTGTGTTTAGTCGCCTATGACGTTTGACATAATAAAACGCCATGTTTAGAATGTTGTCCTGTTCTTGCAGTCTGGCTATTTCACTTTTAGTTAATGAGTCAGACTGAGTGATGTCCACAAGTTGAGGAAGAGGAGGTTTTGTGCCTTCTTTCTGGCTCATTCCACCGGAGATTTGTGCTCCAAAAACGGCTGATAATTCTTCAGCTGTCAAGGAATTTTGTTGGTCTAGTGCAGGGGTGGCCAACCAGTCAGAGCCTAAGAGCCACATTTTTTTTACTGTGTTACCGCAAAGAGCCACATCACACACACACACACACACACACACACACACGCATCTCCGGACAAAAATGCAGTGTGAATGCTGAGCAGCATTCACACAATTGGTAGTACCGGAAGTAGTAGTAGTGGAATCAGTAGAAGTGGAACTGGTAGTGGAAGAAGTACTTGGATTAGTAGTAGTGGAATTAGTAGTGGAAGTAGTAGTTGAAGTAGTAGTTGTGGAAGTAGTAGTAGTGGAAGTAGTAGTAGTGGAAGTAGTAGTGGAATTAGTAGTAGAAGTAGTAGTGGAATTAGTAGTAGAAGTAGTAGGTTACAGTGGAAGGAGTTGAAAGTTGAGTTGAAGAGTTTCCTCATTGAAATGAACGGGGGAAAAGGGTAGAAAAAGAGGAATAAAAGAAAGAATGGAAGAGATAAAAGAGAACTTTTCCACAGACTATAAACAAACCATATATATAAAGTCATATGTCACCTCTGGGTTTTGAACCCAGGACCTCAGTCATCAAGAGCGAGGTTCATACCACTAGACCATCAAGCCATGAAACAAATGACATTTATTTTTTGATATATCTTTACAGTATTAAGCAATGGTTCCTGTTTTTTTGATTTTGTCTTTGAGTTCTTCATAGGTTCTAAAAACATTGTTGTCTCAGTGCATCAGTGAATCTGTGATCCATCGCAGGGTCTGGTTGAGGAAGTCATGTGTTCGTTTATCCACGATTGCTTTCACCTGATCAATCGTGTCATCTTGGTCTTTGTTCAACAAGTAAACCTGGACGCTCTTGTTTTCATTCATCAACTGTTTACTTCTGCTCCAGGTTCTTCTAAAAGCACATTTTTCCTGCTCCAGCCACACTGTACTTTATTATTGATCTGTTTTTACTTTCTCCACTGTAGTATTACTTCAACTGTAAAGTGTCTTCAGATAACTTTGTCATGATAACACACTTTTACAATTTACACAATTAAATTATTATTATTATTATGAATTACTCTTAGTACTAGTACTCGTAGTACTATAAGTACTCGTAGTAGTACTAGTACTCGTAGTAGTAGTCGTAGTACTAGTACTAGTACCCGTCGTAGTAGTACTAGTAATCGTAGTACTCGTAGTAGTACTAGTATTTGTACTTCTCATAGTAGTACTAGTACGTGTAGTACTCATAGTAGTACTAGTACGTGTATAAGTACTCGTAGTAGTACTAGTACTCGTAGTACTAGTACTCCTAGTAGTACTAGTATTAATTGTAGTAGTAATTGTATTTGTGGTACTCGTAGTAGTACTAGTAATTGTAGTACTCCTAGTAGTACTAGTATTTGTAGTACTCCTTGTAGTACTAGTACGTGTACTAGTATTCTTAGTAGTACTAGTATTTGTAGTACTCGTAGTAGTTCTAGTATTTGTAGTAGTACTCGTACGTGTAGTTATACTACGAGTGAAGGAGTAGAGGATTGAAAAAGTGGAGGAGTGAAGGAGTAGAGTATTTAATGAGTAGAGTAGTGAAGGAGTAGAGTAGTGGGAGAGTAGAGGAGTGAAGGAGTAGAGTATTGGAGGAGTGAAGGAGAGTATAATTATTAGTATAACTATAAGTTTAAGTATAACTATAAGTATAAGTTAAACTATACTTATAAGTATAACTACAAGTTGAACTATAATTATAAGTATAAATTTAAGTTTAACTATAATTATAACTATTAGTTTAACTGACTGGCGATCCTCAGTTTCTCATATTGACTAGAGGGGACACGGGGGTACTGCAGTCTGAAAGGCTTGTCGTCCAAACAGATTCTATATATACATATTCAGTTGCCTCAACACAATCCATTTTGTGTTTTGAGAAAGAACCATAACTTGGTTCTGACTCTGGTTCTGCAGCAGCATCTTTTCCAACAACCCCAGCAACCTCTCCATTGTAGAAGAGTCTTGATCAACTGGCTGCTGTCTCTCAGGTGGTTCACAGGCTGCTGTAGGTTAACTTCAACTCTATCCATGTTCACCTCTTCACTATGTTTGGCTGGTGTCTTCAAACTAGTCTATGAAATTCATCCAACTCGTCCTGCACTTCACGGCTGACCATTTATCCAAAGGATGGACCGGAATGTGAGCCAGATCTGGGTGATCAAACATTTGCCTTGTTCCCACAAGCAACCTGTGGCGACTGCAGCAGCTTTATTGAGGCGGAGCCAGTAGTCAAACGGGTCTTCATCTGTGAGAGTTGAACGAAAGGCACCATGAATATCGTTCGGAAGAAAAATGTTTCCTCAAGAGACCAGACACAGCGTGAGGACGGCGTGCAACATCTATCTCTCCATTTCTATCCCAAACTTCACTCTTTAGCTCGAGCCCTTAAATGTGTGAGAATTTCTTCGACCCGACTCTCCAGTTGAACATCACGTTTCTTGAAATAATCTTCCATCAACTCGAGCCATTCTTCCAACTCAACTTTGTCTGAACATCCCCACGGAAAACAAGAGGAGCCTTGAGTTCTCTTTGTGTTTCGTGTCTAACATGAGAGAATCTAGAAATGTCCGTTGGGAAGTGACTTGAACCATCATGGGCTCCTGAGCTGTTGTGTGGGGCTGATGGAGGGGCTGTCGTCCTTGGATGGGATACCATAGTCTCAGCTCACTGTCCTCCATATGTTGAACTACATCAGTCATTTGGTCAGTCATGTTGGCATTAGCTGAAGGTTGATAGTAGTCCATGTATAGTGGAAGTAGTCGACTCCTTGATTGTCAAACACACACACATTGTTTGAGCTTGTATTACCTGCAACACCTTCACACTCACACCTGACACTGTTATGAATAATAACTTTGTAAACCTGTTCATATTGAATTGAAGGTTAAAAAACAAATAGAATAAATTGACTGAAGTGAATCTTCACGATTGAATCAGTGTCTTGATTAAATTGAAGATATTTTTACTCTGGAAAATAATTCGACACAACAATTGAGAGAAAACACACAAAAACACTGAGATAAGTAAGTGAATAGAAAAAGAATCAATGATGTGTTATTATGATCAATATACATGTAACAACCTTTTATTTTCATTTGTCATTGTTGTTTGTTTTGTGACTCTTTTTATTTTTCCTTATGTTATCTTGTGTTTGTTTCTCATATAAACACAAATCAATCCTCTTGTTGACGACACTCGTCTCTTTCACAGGCTGATCAACTGTTTCCTGTCAGAGAGAAGTTGTTCACTTCTGTCCTCAGTCCTCAGCTCTCCGTCCTCTAGTCTGACTCAACTGGACCTGAGTATCAACGACCTGCAGGATCCAGGAGTGGAGCTGCTGTCTGCTGGACTGAAGAGTCCACACTGTCACCTGGAGACTCTCAGGTCAGAACATCATGTCTTCAGCTTCAGAACATGTGAAAGTCAGAGGTGAGACTCCAGAGAGTCAAAGTTGAGTCTCCAGTGAGTTCTTCAATGAAGCAGATGATTCTAAGTGACCTCAGTCTTCAGCAGGTTCTCACACTTGAACTTGATTTGTTCTTCTGCTGGGTCGTGCTGTTCAGTATGTTGACACATATTTACTGATCTCAGATCCATTCAAACACATTTGATTCTTAGACTTTTGAACTCTTGTGAGATAAACAGAGAGGAAGTGGACTTTCAAAATAAAACTAAAAACGTTTCACAATAAAATAAATAACATGAACACATGAACTTAAATCCACTGCAAACTTCACAATAATACAAAGAATATTCAACGTAGAAACAAGTTTCGACATCAGTTAGTCTGAAGCTAAAATGAAAAACACCAGAAGATTCAATGAACTCATGACTTGTATGAAAACCATTCTCATATAAACACAAATCAATCCTCTTGTTGACGACACTCGTCTCTTTCACAGGCTGATCAACTGTGGACTGTCAGAGAGAAGTTGTTCACTTCTGTCCTCAGTCCTCAGCTCTCCGTCCTCTAGTCTGACTCAACTGGACCTGAGTATCAACCTTGACCTGAAGGATCCAGGAGTGGAGCTGCTGTCTGCTGGACTGAAGAGTCCACACTGTCACCTGGAGACTCTCAGGTCAGAACATCATTTCAAACAAACACAAACACACACATGGATGTAAACAGTGAATGGATTCATGTTTCTTCATGAAACCTTTTTCACTCTGAGAAGGATTTGAATGACTTTTCCTCGACTCATGAACTTGGTTCTAGAAGTTGATATTTCATGAACACAACAGGAAGGTGAAGAATATTTCAGGTCATGTATAATATTTCAAGTCACAGAACACAAGTCACACAACACAAGTCACACAACTTAAGTCACACGTCACGAGTCACACGACAAAAGTCACACCACAAAACTCACACCACAAGAGTCACACACCACAAGTCACACAACACGACTCACACAAGTCACACAACACGACTCACACAACACAACTCACACAACACAACTCACAAAACACGACTCGAACAACACAACTCAAACAACACAACTCACACAACACAATCACACAGCATGAGTCACACAAAAGAACTCAAAAGTGACACAACACAACTAACACAAGTACACAACACAAGTCACACAACCCAAGTCAGACAACACTAATCACACAACACAAGTCACACACCATAAGTCCCACAACACGGGTCACACAACACAAGTCACACAACAAAAGTCACATAACACAACAAGAGTCACACAACAAAAGTCACACAACGCGACTCACACAACACAAGTCAAATTACATGAGTCACACAACGAGTCAAAGTCGAGTTACACGACACCAGTGTGAGTGGAGTTACACAACACCAGTGTGAGTGGAGTTACACAACACCAGTGTGAGTGGAGTTACACAACACCAGTGTGAGTGGAGTTACACAACACCAGTGTGAGTGGAGTTACACAACACCAGTGTGAGTGGAGTTACACAACACCAGTGTGAGTGGAGTTACACAACACCAGTGTGAGTGGAGTTACACAACACCAGTGTGAGTGGAGTTACACAACACCAGTGTGAGTGGAGTTACACAACACCAGTGTGAGTGGAGTTACACAACACCAGTGTGAGTGGAGTTACACAACCCCAGTGTGAGTGGAGTTACACAACACCAGTGTGAGTGGAGTTACACAACACCAGTGTGAGTGGAGTTACACAAAACCAGTGTGAGTGGAGTTACACAACACCAGTGTGAGTGGAGTTACACAACACCAGTGTGAGTGGAGTTACACAACCCCAGTGTGAGTGGAGTTACACAACACCAGTGTGAGTGGAGTTACACAACACCAGTGTGAGTGGAGTTACACAAAACCAGTGTGAGTGGAGTTACACAACACCACTTGGATAAAGGAAGCGGTTCAGTGAGAATCCTGTTCCTGGACTTTTCTAGTGCCTTCAACACTATCCAACCCACTCTGCTGCAGGACAAACTGACTAAGATGCATGTGGACCCTGGTCTGGTCTCCTGGATTACGGACTATCTTACTGATCGACCACAGTATGTCAGGCTGAAGGACATCAAGTCTGACACTATGGTGTGCAGTACAGGAGCACCTCAGGGGACAGTACTGGCCCCTCTCCTCTTCACCATCTACACTTCAGACTTCTGCTACAACTCAGAGCTGAGTCTCGTCCAGAAGTATGCTGACGACACTGCCATTGTTGGATGCATCAGGGACAACAGCAAGGACGAGTACAGGAGTCTGATATGTGACTTTGTGGACTGGAGTGAGAGGAACCACTTGCAGCTGAACACCTCAAAAACCAAGGAGCTGGTCTTGGATTTCGGGAGGTCCAGGACAAAGCCACGTCCAGTGTCCATCAGAGGCGACGAGGTGGAGATAGTGGACAACTATAAGTACCTCGGTGTGTGGATGGACAGTAAACTGGACTGGTCCTGCAACACAGACCATGTGTATAAGAAGGTTCAGAGTAGACTGTACTTTCTGAGGAGGCTTCGATCATTTAACATCTGCAAGAAGCTCCTCTGCATGTTCTACCAGTCTGTGGTGGCCAGTGTCCTGTTCTATGCTGTGGTGTGTTGGGGTGGAAATGTGTCCAAGAGAAGTGTCAACAGGTTGGACAGGTTGATCAGGAGGGCTGGTTCTGTGGTTGGAATGAAGCTGGACTCACTGGTGACAGTTGCTGAGAGGATATCATTGAACAAACTACTGTCCATCATGGATGATGACAGTCATCCTCTGAACACTGTCATCAGTGAGCAGAGAAGCAGAATGAGTGCACGAATGCTCCTACCCAGGTGCAAAACAAATAGACTCAGGGACTCATTCATCCCTCGGGCTATTAAATTGTACAATTCTGAGTTCGGGGGCAGGAGTGGAGTGAAAGTATCTGGATGTTCTGTTCCATGTTAGTCTCTGTATCTTTGTCTTTGTTGTTTTTCTTTCCTTGACCTATGTCCTTTGTCTTTGTCTTTAGACTTAGATTGTGTCATCTTGTTCTTCCTCTTTATGTTCTTCTTATTTTATTTTTTATGTATTATTTTTTTATTGTTTATGAAAAATTGCTGGCTATTGGTAAAAAACAATTTCCCAAAGGAGACCTCCTGAGGGATCAATAAAGTTTTACCTTACCTTACCTTACCTTACCTTACCAGTGTGAGTGGAGTTACACAACACCAGTGTGAGTGGAGTTACACAACACTAACACTGACATTAAACACAAACACACATCAATCCTCTCACAACAGTGAGTCATGTGATCATTTATACATCAAGTGTTGAACTGATGAAAACTTCATTATTTCATGTGTTGATCAAGTTGATCCTGATTGAAATCAAAGTCTTCAAATGTTCACACAATCATGTGATGATCTTATGAACGTCAAGAGTTCAGTGTTTCCTCCAATCAAGGCTTTCAAGTCAAAATAGAGAAAAAGTCTCTTGTTGACGTTTCCGTCTCTTTCACAGGCTGAGAGACTGTGAACTGTCAGAGAGAAGTTGTTCACTTCTGTCCTCAGTCCTCAGCTCTCCGTCCTCTAGTCTGACTCAACTGGACCTGAGTAGAAACGACCTGAAGGATCCAGGAGTGGAGCTGCTGTCTGCTGGACTGAAGAGTCCACACTGTCACCTGGAGACTCTCAGGTCAGAACATCATGTCTTCAGTTCTTCTGATTTAATGAAACTGTTTCTCCTTCATAACAGTCTGTCAGCGTGTCAGATCTCAGCAGGAGGTTGTTCTTCTCTGGCCTCAGCTCTGACATCTAACCCGTCCCATCTGAGAGAGCTGGACCTGAGCTTCAATCATCCAGGAGGACCAGGACTGGAGCTGCTGTCTGCTGGACTGGAGAGTCCAGACTGGAGGCTGGAGACTCTCAGGTATGGACGGAGCAGCAGAACTCACTGACTGAGCTCCAAAGATCTTCAGACTGAACATGTGATCAGAAGCAGAGAGATGTGAGTGTGTGACGCTGCTCAGACTCTTCATCTGAACTGAGCACATGAATCCAACTCTCAGAGCTTCTCCATGTTCTCCTGCTGGACACCAGTGGAAGAACAAGGACACAGTGGAGACTGAGCGAGTGTTTCTAGATCCATCTTTGTTGTGGTCAACACAGTCATGAAAGAACGTCCACTTAGCAGCATCTGAAGCAAATGAATCTGATCTTCTCAATGTTTCTTCCTCCAGGCTGGATCACTGTGGACCACAGAGGTTAACATCTGGATTGGAGATGTGTAAGTTTGATTTGATTGATGGATGAGAACTCCTTGACTCTGTCAGCTTCTAGTGGAGCAGTTGTGATGTTGAGATGTTGTTACACTTGAATCTGCTGATGGAGCTTCATCAAGTCCAGGATGATGGTGGAGATGAACACAGAGATGTTTCAAGAACATGAAGAAACATCATGTTAGCTACATGCTAGTTTAGCTGCTGACTTGATATGGACACACTGGTGTCAATCAAATGTGACAAGATGATTCTGGGATGTTCCTCCTGGTTCTTCTCTGGAGGTGGTCCCAGTCTCAGAAGACTGTTGACTTCACTTTGAAGATGATCTCCACTAGATGTCAACAAACAGAGCAGCCCTCCCTGGCTTGCTGGGACACTGAGTCCATGATTGTGTTGAAGAGAAAGTTCTTCCACCATCATCACCTCTCGTGTCTTCTTCTCTCAGACTTCCGTCCACTCTCACTGGACCCGGACACAGCACACCGGCGCCTCCTACTGTCCAACGACAACAGGACGGTGGAACTTGTGACGCAGGATCAGGATTATCTGGACCATCCCGACAGATTCCACCGGTGTCTTCAGGTGATGAGCAGAGAAGCTGTGACTGGACTATGTTACTGGGAGCTGGAGTGGAGTGGAGGAGCTTCTATCGCACTGACTCTCAGAAGAGACGGAGGGAAAGAAGACGAGTCTGAGTTTGGACAGAACCGTTATTCCTGGAGTCTGAGCTGCTCTGATGATGATGGATATAAATTCTGTCACGATAAGAAAGAAACTGTCATCGAGAGTCAAGAAGTTTCTCACAGAGTAGGAATGTTGATGAACTTTAGTGAACCTGGATATTTAAACTTCTTCAGTGTCTCCTCTGATGAATGGAAACGCCTCGGATCCTTCTTCACCTCCACTGAACCTTTGTACCTGGGATTTGGACTCACAGAGGTTCCTGGTTCTGGTTCCTCAGTGTGTGTGTGTGACCTGAGTGTGTGAGTGTGTTCCTCCAACACACTTGTGTTGCTGCTGTCAATCATCATTAAAGTGCTGACAGTGATGATGGAAGAAATCTGCTCCTGAAACAAACGTGTTGATCTGAATGTTGTTGAAGAAAATCAAAATGTTTAGGTATAGTGTTATACATCAATTTATCACTATCTAAGGAGAAAGTAATCTATATTCAACCTGTTACACTGCATTTCCATTCTTCCAAATTGAAACTGATTGAAAAGGTTCTTCATATCAAGACTTCAATTACCAAATACAGCATAAACATTACCTTAATGTTAAAGAGTGATGATGCATTTATCATGAGTTAAAAAGCATGGGTTGCCCCAGCATCTGAATTAATATATTGTACAAATATACACCAACATGCACAGATGTATCCAAACCTTCAGGGTCAATCTCAATGTCACCAAGAGTAAGATCTTGATACTGTGATAGAGTCCCCTTCTCCACTGCCAAAAGCAGTTTGGTCAGTTGCTCGCTGTCATCAGGTGTCAGTTGCTCGCTGACATCAGGTGTCAGTTGCTCGCTGTCATCAGGTGTCAGTTGCTCGCTGTCATCAGGTGTCAGTTGCTCGCTGTCATCAGGTGTCAGTTGCCCGCTGTCATCAGGTGTCAGTTGCTCGCTGTCATCAGGTGTCAGTTGCTCGCTGTCATCAGGTGTCAGTTGCTCGCTGTCATCAGGTGTCAGTTGCTCGCTGTCATCAGGTGTCAGTTGCTCGCTGTCATCAGGTGTCAGTTGCTCGCTGTCATCAGGTGTCAGTTGCTCGCTGTCATCAGGTGTCAGTTGCTCACTGTCATCAGGTGTCAGTTGCTCGCTGTCATCAGGTGTCAGTTGCTCGCTGACATCAGGTGTCAGTTGCTCGCTGTCATCAGGTGTCAGTTGCTCGCTGTCATCAGGTGTCAGTTGCCCGCTGACGTCAGGTGTCAGTTGCTCGCTGTCGTCAGGTGTCAGTTGCTCGCTGTCATCAGGTGTCAGTTGCCCTCTTCAAAAGTTCACCTTCTCCTCCTTGCATCCTCTCCATCTGTCTCACACAGGTCATCTAATTTCGCAATAGGGGCGTGTCTTGCGAATTTCGCGTGGTAGGGGCGTGTCATGAAAAATTTCGCGCGGTAGGGGCGTGTCTTGCGAATTTCGCGCGGTAGGGGCGTGTCTTGAAAAATTTCGCGCGGTAGGGGCGTGTCTTGCAAATTTCGCGCGGTAGGGGCGTGTCTTGCAAATTTCACGCGGTATGGGCGTGTCTTGCAAATTTCGCGCGGTAGGGGCGTGTCTTGCGAATTTCACGCGGTAGGGGCGTGTCTTGCAAATTTAGCGCAGTAGGGGCGTGTCTTGCGTATTTCGCGCGGTAGAGGCGTGTATTGCGAATTTCGCGCAAAAGGGGCGTGTCTTGCGAATTTCATGCGGTAGGGGCGTGTCTCGTGCAGGTGCAGAAGGAGGGGGGGATGGTAAACTTAACTTTCTATCATGACAACCTTCTTTTAGTTGATTTTGATTTATCAATTTATTGAAGGAGTTTATAATGTGTGTTGATTCTGTGACTTCAACAGTGACTATAAGATATAAATAAATAATATAGGCAACAGTTCATCTCTTTATGATCAATTTGTCTTCAGTATATCAGGTTCACCTGCCTAATTGTTCATTGTGATGGTTGGGATCAGTGTTTCCTTGTAAAACCTTGTCAAACCTCATCAACAGCAGATTTTCCTCTTGCCGACTGATCACAGATTAGATGAAATGATGATGACTTTACCTGCACCTGCTTTCACAGAACACATACTGTATGTGCTGGCTAGTTATTCAAATTATACTATGAACAATTCAGTTCAAATCAAAACATTTATTGTTCTATACAGTTAAAACCTTTTTTTTTTCTCTACAATAAAAGTCTTCATTTGGACTAAGTTGGTTAGTGTTGAGGTAGTGTTAGTAGTTTTTATTGAATGTTGTAACAGGGATGGCTCGAACCTATCCTTGTTTGACATAATACCTGTATATCATGGCAATGACATCTATTTACTTCACACGAGTCAGTGCTAGTTGGTGAAAGGTATTTAATGTTATTTCTGTCCTCGAAAGACATTACAAAAGATATATTGATATGGAGACTACAGAGGATCTTCAGCGAGAAACTCAGCTCGTTCAAACAATATCGATGCCGAGGAACTGGTAGGAATGTTCAGCGCTGACAAACAAAGTTCAAAGAACGCATCGATGGAAAAATCATGTCATTGAATACCTTGACCAGCCGTACAAGAAACATCAGCTGGGCTGTGTGTATAGTTGGAAAGAAGCCAAAGACCCCCCGCCAAAAACAAGTTCAAGTTCGCCGTGAACTTTCAAATGGAGCAGCCATGAAGAAACAAAAGAAAGCAAACGAAATAGGTGGAGAAGAAATTGAAAGATGTCGATATAGATAATATCAAAACAATGTTTGCTTCAGAATTCAGTGAAAATTCCACGGTTGACCTTTGTCGATATGTTACCTGGTTATGCAGTAGGTCGTAACATTGACCTGGTTTAATGCTGAAACCAAAGAAAAGATAGTTTACTAGGGAAGCATTGAGAAAGTTAAGAAAAGAAAAGGACAAGTAAACAATTACACTGTTGCATGTTGGGCTGAATCTTATGATTTTGCAATAGAAACGTTTCAAAGAATGAACTTGGTGCTGACCTTGAGTGTGGGGCCTCCTTTCTACGCTAAAATATGTCATTTCTTTAATGGACTGACATTGTATATATTTCTTGAGAACTTTAGACGAGCATGTTTATTACAAATATATAACTTACATATAACCTGTTGATTCTTGCACCTCAGATAGAGTTGAACCTTAATGACTTGATTGCACCTATTATTCTGAAAGTATTGATGTACAGCAGCATTGTTATCGTAATAGTTATGGTAGTTTAATGTCTTTATAATCCAAAAATGTATCTAGTTTTGCATGTAAAACTTTGGAATTGAAGGATTATAAAATACAATATTTACATCATTATATAAGGGAAGCTCTTTTTTTCTGTTTATTTCTTAACTGATATTTTCCGTCGTATCCAATTCTAATTTCAAAACGTTATCAATTAAAAAGTACAAATAATACATCATACCTATGTTCCATGTTTCTGTGTATTTACAACTTGTGTTTGCTCGATGTGGGATATTCATTTGTTCTTTCTATGCATATTTTGAGTGTTTTTTCTACCTGACCATTCATCAATGAATCAATTAAAAATGATGAATATAATTAACACATTTGTTCTGTTTCGTCGTTAAGCTTTCCAATGACACCAACCTTTTCAAAAGGAGGAACAAGCTTTTATAGACGGTAAAACCTCTTCACTGGTGTAACACGAGTAACGGTCCGACCGGAAACATGCAGAAAGGTTCCTAGTGAAAGCATTAAAGTTGCTGCCATAGTTTATTAAAAGACAACATAACGTTAATGTGCTCAACGAGAGCGAATAATAATCAAACTAATGACATGTTCGTCTTCTAACCTTGAATTCCCTCTTCAGTCTCCACTGCTTTATAAAAAGTCCGGCGGTTACACAGACTTCAGGTGGATATGATGTAGACACACACACAAACACACACACACTCACACACCCTGTTTCTATTTCTGAATGTTCGCTCCATTACTAATAAATCCTTTATTCTTAATGATCTTTTCACAAGAGTTAATTTGGATTTATTATGTCTTTATGAGACTTGGCAGAGAGAGGAAGAGTTTATTCATCTTAACGAACTCTGTCCAGTAGGGAGCGCTGTCCTGGAGAAGCCTCGTCTCTCTGGTTGTAGGGGAGGTCTTGCTACAGTTTTTAAGGAGAGTTCTTGCAAAATGATTAGACACAGGAATTCACTTATTTTGAGTCTCAAACGATCTTGGTTGGTTCTATAAGACCTTTCTATTGTGTGTCAATCTACCGCCCCCCTGGGACTGTGGTGGTGTTCTTGAAAGACTTCAGTGACTTCTTATCTTCCATTATTCAAATGGAATCTGTTCTTATTCTTGGAGACTTTAATCTTCATGTTGATGACGTCACATCTTGTTCTGCTAAAGAACTTTTAACTTTAAAAGAAGCCTTTAATTTTGAGCAACATGTTTCTGAGCCCACTCATCAAAAAGGGAACATTTAACCTGGACTTCATCCCTGAACCTAAGCCTTTGAAAGTTAGGTCTCAGAGACGTGTCATCTCAGCTGATACTGCAGACAGTTTTTCTGCTATGTTTGACCCTCTTTACTTTGATGACTGCCCAAATGTGGACAACTTGAGTCACTGGTTCACTGATCATTGTGTTGAAATACTGGATCAAGTGGCACCTGTTAAATCAAACTTGAGAATTTAGAAAAAACGGTGCCCTTGGACAAATGGTGATCTCCTGAGTCTGAAGAGACTTTGTCGAAAGATGATGGATGGAAGTCCACTAAACTTGAGGTGCACAGACTTCACCTCAGGGATCTGATGTCTTCTTACAATGAGATGACAGAAACTGATATATCTGATTAAAACAGAAAACTGGTAGCAGCAAATAAGAAAAACCCCAAAGTGTTGTTTGACACGATTAATTCTCTCGTGTCTCCTGCTCCTCAAATCCCGCCTTTCTTCTGTGAAGCTGACAGCAATGCATTGTTGAGATTTTTTCATTGACAAAATTAAATTGATCAAAGAGAAAATCTCCCCCTTTATTTGGAACCCCTACTGTCTCTGAGCCCCTCTCCTCCTCTTGGTCCTCCTTCACTGCTGTATCTTTGGCACTAGTGAACAAGATGAAACCCTCCTCTTGCTCAGTTGACGTCCTTCCTTGTAGGCTTTTTATCAAAGTATTTGATGTAATTGGCCCCTGGGTTACCAATATGGTGAACCTCTCCCTTTCCTCAGGGGTTTTTCCCAATACATTTAAACATGCCATTGTGGAGCCTCTGCTCAAAAAAACAGGCTAAGACCCAACTGACCTCAGTCATTTCAGGCCTATTTCTAAGATCCCTTTCTTGTCCAAGATCTTGGAGAAGGTGGTGTCTGAGCAGCTGTTCCTGGATCAGAGCGACATCCATGAGAAGTTTCAGTCTGGCTTCCGTAAACATCACTCTACGGAGACAGCTTTATTGAAAGTGTCCAGTGACATCATGATGTCGGCTGACTCGGGTAAATCCACTGGTCTGGTTCTCTTGGATCTGTCCTCAGCCTTTGACACAGTTGATCACCAGATCCTGCTAAGTAGACTGAGGGATGAAGTGGGACTGTCTGGGTCTGTGTTGGTTCTACAAACATTCATATTATTGTTTTATATTATATTATATATTTATATTATTGTATTATTCAAACATTGTATGTGTGTGTTTGTATAAGCTGGCTATTACGTCATAATGGACTCTCGTAACCTCTCGTTCATCCAGATTTCAGAGCAACTTTATAAAGTAATGAGTGTAAAACACGGTCATGATGAGAAGTTACTGCGTCTTGGAGAGAAGAACATTTACTTGAAGTTAAACTCTTAGTGAAGGTAAAGTTAAAAAACTTAAGTGTGCGAGGGTCACTGCTGGGTCACACAATCCCTGAGAGCTTCTGCTGCAACAAAGGGAATATGAAAGCGTGACATCAGGGCCAGTGTGACCCTCACACAGCAACACTTGACGCCGCTGCGCCAGAGTGCGTCACTTTGAGGAGGAACAATGAAAAGATTCCGTCCAGGAGGTAGAAAATCTCTTCACAGCCGGAACAACACAACACAACACACAAACACATATCCATGTTTGTAGGTGAGTCTCATCAGAAACATTTGGTTGGTTTACTTTTATAAACTACCGATCATATAATATTTGTTTTTCACGACAAACAAAGGTTCCATGCAAACCTCTGTGCTTGACCAATCACAGCAGAGTGCGTGTGGTTATGATCAACAAGAAACAGTGTTTAGTTTCCTTCTAGTGGTAGTTTCACAGCTTGAATTTAAATTCAAATCGAATAATCTGACAAGATTATTATATTATTATAACAACATTTATATTTATTTTTTATTTTTTATATATAATGTTTTTTATGTATTTTTATTGGAATTATAATAAAAAGATATGTTGGAAGTTACTGTGTCACTCAAAGTTACTTCTGAGACTTATTTTGCTGCACCGTAAATAAACCTGACACTTGAATGAGTCCACAGAAAGTACGACTTACTCATGTATCCCTGAAGTACTACACACATCTGAGGATGTCCCTGTAAGTAAGAGTGTGTCTTTGTCAAGATTGTGTTGATACGTATCACGATACAAGGATACGATATAAAGTGATATATAGTGATAGTGTAGTAAAAGGATATATTTGTAGTATTGTCCAGTACTTGACTCTGGTGTTGTGATAGTGTAGTGACAAGTACATATGTGTAGTATTGTTGAGTACTTGACTCTGGTTTTATGATAGTGTAGTAACAAATATATATGTGTAGTATTGTCCAAAACTTGACTCTGGTGTTGTGATAGTGTAGTTACAAGTATATATGTGTAGTATTGTCCAGTACTTCACTCTGGTGTTGTGATAGTGTAGTAACAAGTATATATTTCTAGTATTGTCCAGTACTTGACTCTGGTGTTGTGATAGTGTAGTGACAAGTACATATGTGTAGTATTGTTGAGTACTTGACTCTGGTGTTGTGATAGTGTAGTGACAAGTATATATGTGTAGTATTGTTGAGTACTTGACTCTGGTGTTGTGATAGTGTAGTGACAAGTATATATGTGTAGTATTGTTGAGTACTTGACTCTGATGTTGTGATAGTGTAGTAACAAGTATATATGTGTAGTATTGTCCAGTACTTGATTCTGGTGTTGTGATAGTGTAGTAACAAGTATATATTTCTAGTATTGTCCAGTACTTGACTCTGGTGTTGTGATAGTGTAGTGACAAGTACATATGTGTAGTATTGTCCAGTACTTGACTCTGGTTTTATGATAGTGTAGTAACAAATATATATATATGTGTAGTATTGTCCAGCACCTGACTCTGGTGTTGTGATAGTGTAGTTACAAGTATATATGTGTAGTATTGTCCAGTACTTGACTCTGGTTTTATGATAGTGTAGTAACAAATATATATATATGTGTAGTATTGTCCAGCACCTGACTCTGGTGTTGTGATAGTGTAGCTACAAGTATATATGTGTAGTATTGTACAGTACTTGACTCTGATGTTGTGATAGTGTAGTAACAAGTATATATGTGTAGTATTGTTGAGTACTTGACTCTGGTGTTGTGATAGTGTAGTGACAAGTATATATGTGTAGTATTGTTGAGTACTTGACTCTGGTGTTGTGATAGTGTAGTGACAAGTATATATGTGTAGTATTGTTGAGTACTTGACTCTGATGTTGTGATAGTGTAGTAACAAGTATATATGTGTAGTATTGTCCAGTACTTGATTCTGGTGTTGTGATAGTGTAGTAACAAGTATATATTTCTAGTATTGTCCAGTACTTGACTCTGGTGTTGTGATAGTGTAGTGACAAGTACATATGTGTAGTATTGTCCAGTACTTGACTCTGGTTTTATGATAGTGTAGTAACAAATATATATATATGTGTAGTATTGTCCAGCACCTGACTCTGGTGTTGTGATAGTGTAGTTACAAGTATATATGTGTAGTATTGTACAGTACTTGACTCTGATGTTGTGATAGTGTAGTAACAAGTGTATATGTGTAGTATTGTCCAGTACTTGATTCTGGTGTTGTGATAGTGTAGTAACAAGTATATATTTCTAGTATTGTCCAGTACTTGACTCTGGTGTTGTGATAGTGTAGTGACAAGTACATATGTGTAGTATTGTCCAGTACTTGACTCTGGTTTTATGATAGTGTAGTAACAAATATATATATATGTGTAGTATTGTCCAGCACCTGACTCTGGTGTTGTGATAGTGTAGCTACAAGTATATATGTGTAGTATTGTACAGTACTTGACTCTGATGTTGTGATAGTGTAGTAACAAGTATATATGTGTAGTATTGTCCAGTACTTGATTCTGGTGTTGTGATAGTGTAGTAACAAGTATATATGTGTAGTATTGTCCAGTACTTGACTCTGGTGTTGTGATAGTGTAGTAACAAGTATATATTTCTAGTATTGTCCAGTACTTGACTCTGGTGTTGTGATAGTGTAGTGACAAGTACATATGTGTAGTATTGTTGAGTACTTGACTCTGGTGTTGTGATAGTGTAGTAACAAGTATATATGTGTAGTATTGTTGAGTACTTGATTCTGGTGTTGTGATAGTGTAGTAACAAGTATATATGTGTAGTATTGTCCAGTACTTCACTCTGGTTTTATGATAGTGTAGTAACAAATATATATGTGTAGTATTGTCCAGCACCTGACTCTGGTGTTGTGATAGTGTGAAGTTTAATTGCAACTAAAAAAAAAAACCGGTTACATCATTTACTCTTCAATAGTTTGTTGTAAAAGTTTTAAAAAATGTAAAAAAAAGCTTCTGAAACATTGAACAGGTGGTCATAAGCGTTTGTGTAGTGAAGATGTCCTACCCTTGCTGTCTGTGACCTCTGACCTTCAGGGAGACGTCTCGCTCGTTGATATTCGACTGCTCTCCCCTGATGGTAGACCTGTATCTCTAAAGTCTTTGACTTTGACTTCCCAGAATCTTCATTTAGTCTCAATGTTGCTCTGTGAGTGGTATGTTTTTTACTGGAAAACTGTCAGGTTAATTCTAGAAATAACTTAAGCGAGAACTGTGTAGTATTGATAGTATTGATAGTATTGAAGTGTAGTAAATATAGGGTTAAATTTTAACAGAACGACCAGCACTCTGGTTATTACAAATATTACAATGTAATATTTTAAGAATATACCTGGAATAATGGAGCACCACCTTTGAGTCTTAGTCCAAAGGAAACTATTACATTTACGTGATAATAATTAATTAAGTGGCCTTAATAATAATTATGAAACACTAGTTTAATAAATCAATCTCATTTACTGAAGTCACTACTTGTTGTCGTGATTAATGTTCTTTACTGAGTAAGAGGCTTCTAAATTGATTATACAAAAATATGAAAAGTTTTAAAGGCAACTGACGTACTTTTTATAGGATTTATTGACAGAAACAAAGAGAAGAGGAAGAACAGTTAAGAACAATGGAATGGAACGATGATGCTTACTTTGATATCATGGAAGGAACAATAGAATAGAATAGAAAAGCTTTATTCATCCCCAGAGGGGAAACACACTTTCACAACAGCGCAGTTTAAAAAATAAAGTGCAAGGAATAAGAAATAATAAAAGAGATAATACAAAATAAAATAAAAACGATCTTAAGAATATACAATTATTTACAAAAATTAGAAATTTAACACTATTAACAAAATAAAATAGAATAAAATATAATAAAATAGAAATAAAAACGGGAAAAAAAACAAAAATAAAAAACACACAAGAAGAAAAACACGCTACGGATTAGCATCAAGATATTTAAAGTAGAGAGTTAAATATCCTGACACCAGTTGGGATGAAGGACCTTCTATAACGCTCCGTCTTACACTGGGGGTGCCTGAGCCTGCCACTGAAGGAGCTGGCCAGCTCCTCCACGGTCTGGTGCAGTGGGTGGAGAGCGTTGTCCCTGATGGAGGATAGTCTGGAGAGTGTCCTCCTCTCTCCCACCTCCTCCACCGAGTCCAGCGAGCGGACCAGGACAGAGCCGGCCCTCGTGACCAGCCTGTTCAGTCTCTTCCTGTCCCGGTCCGTGCTGCCTGCTCCCCAGCAGACCACAGCGTAGTGGATAGCAGAGGCTACCACGGAGTCATAAAAGGTCCTTAAAAGTGGTCTGCACACTCCGAAGGACCTCAGTCTCCCCAGGAGGTGGAGGCGACTTCGGCCCTTCTTGTACACGGCGTTGATGTGTGTGGACCAGTTCAGTTTATTGTTGAGTTTAACACCCAGGTATTTGAAGCTGTCCACCAGCTCAATGTCCGAGCCCTGGATGCTCACCGGTTGATGTGGTGGGGACTGTTTAAGCAAAGGTAGTTGCTCTCACACCAGTCAACAAAGTCCTTGATGACTGACCTGTACTCCAGCTCGCCCCCCCCAGACACGCAGCCCACAATGGCCGAGTCGTCAGAAAACTTCTGGAGGTGACAGCTGCTGGAGTCATAGGTAAAGTCCGCCGTGTAGAGGGAAAAAAGGAAAGGTGACAGCACTGTCCCTTGAGGCACCCCGGTGTTGCAGATGGTCACCTCAGACCTGCAGTCCTGCAGCCTCACATACTGCGGCCTGTTGGTGAGGTAGTCCATCGTCCATGCTGCCAGCTGTGTCCCAACTCCTGCGTCCTCCATCTTCTTCCTTAGCAGCGCCGGCTGGATGGTGTTGCACTTGAAAGTTAAAAATTAAAAAGACGCCAAAAAAAAGGAAAAAGTGTAATAAAAAGTAAGAAGAAAGAGGGAGCTGTTGTAACCAGCTGCTGCTCGTGCGGCGCCATCTTGGATCACACTCCAAGATGGAGCAATAATAATTACTCAGAACGTAACGGACTTGAAGGCTTTGATAATGGTCAACTTCTGGGAAAGCTTTACAACTTATCTTAAGCTAATCTTGCGACCTCGGATCAATTTGAAAAATCCAAACACATCAACCAATGCATGAGTGAAAATGTTACAGTTTCTTACGTCGTCGAGAGGAGAGAGGAAGGAGTGATGATGACGAGGAGGTTAAGGTGAGAAGGAGGAGGAAGATGAGCAGCAGCAGGCTCAAGAAGCCGAGGCCCTGGATCCAGTTGCGTTTTGGAGTGACTTGGCAGGGACCACGGTGCAGACGGCGTGGCGGCTGGAAGCGCTGACGTTGGGGTGCTCTTGGGTCTTGACTTTAAAACTTCTTTTATTTGACGTTATTGAAAGATCTGAGGCTCACACATAATGCTAACTTATCCTAACTTTCCAGCTCTTTCTAAGGATCAGTATGATGTCAAACATTACTTCTTATGAAAACACAATATTGAGATGTATGATGTATGAAAATATGTTATTGAACAAGAAGATGACATTTAATCTTCTGAAAGACATCTTGTGGTTCTCTGAGGTCATTCTGGTTCTCCGGCCATGTGTGGCTAATGTCCGGCCTTTAGATAGCAGAAGACAGATGGGGGAGGGTCTGCATTCAAAAGTCGTAAAACGAGGACTTTGGTGTTTTAGTGGAAGCAAAATCAAACATGAAGGACTTCACTACACTAGAGTTGCATTTTAGAATCTATTTATTTATCTGACCTTTTGTGGAATCACCTCCTTTGCTCTGCAACCATCCCGACACAGCAGACACTCAAGCACACACACACACACACACACACACACACACACACACACACACACACACACACACGCACTCAAGCACACACAAACACTCGCGCACACACACACACACACACACACACACCAATGCACACATACACACATACACATACACACACACCAATGCACACATACACACATACACACACACACACACACACACACACACACACACACACACACCAATGCACACATACACACACACACACACACACACCAAAGCACACATACACACATACACATACACATACACACACACACACACCAATGCACACATACACACATACACACATACACATACACACACAAACACACACACCCCCACACACACACACACCCCTGCACACGTACACACATACACATACACACACACACACACACCAATGCACACATACACACATACACACACACACACACACACACTCATACACACACACACCAATGCACACATACACATACACATACACACACACACACACACACACACTCACACACACACACACACACACACACACACACACACACACACACACACACACACACACCCACACACACACCAATGCACACATACACACTGAGTCAAGAGAAGGTGTGAGACTAAGAGCATCGGCAGGATCTCAGGAAGAGGAGCGCCCACCTGTGGACCCGGGAGCTCCTGGGACTGCTTCCTCTGGACCACTTTGATTGGCGGCAGGTGCGTCGCAGCAGAGACCAGGAAGTTCATGAGGATATCCTCGCAGTTGCACGAGCGGTCCACCAGAGTTCTCAGGGACTGGGGCAGGTAATGAGTGAACAGGTAGTGGTAGTACCTGCGAACATATCCAGAGTTTGAAACATGTTGCCACAGTCCTATGAAACTGCTGTTCTCAGAGCGAACACTAGAGGTCGCTTCAGACTCACAGACTTCTTGTCGAGTCACATCAGAAGTTCAACCTTTAACGTCTGAACATTTGTTTCTTTATTATTCAGTAAACCATAAAAGCAATCGATACAAAACTACTTCCAACCTTTTGAACTTAAAAAGATATATTTTTTATTATAGAAACTTTAGGAATAAAGAATTAATGTTTTACGATATTAAGGCTTAAACTAAAAAAAAGATGATTCAATAGAAGAAAACGGTTCAAATAAAGTACAAATCTTTAAATGCATTTTTTCTTGAACTAAATATTTTGTTTTGAAAAAACTGTTTTGTATTGATTATATTGTTTTTGATCAAAATCCACTTTCTTTTATTTATTTTTCTCATTGTGCAACTGATGTGTTTGATTGACTTTTTAATGTTAGTAAACAGTTTGTGTCATTATTTTTATTTATTTTAATTTTATTTATGTTCTTCTGTTGAATTATCTGTGAAATCATGGTTTATTCTTGAGATTCTTCTCTTAATGATGATGTTTAAGTGTTTGAACAGTTTATAAAACGCTTGATGTGTCAGTCGTGGATCTTATTCCTGCCGTGATGAGCTTCATTCATGTCAGAGTATGACGTGATGATGGACTAGAGCTCAGATGATGGAACCCTGGATTCAGGAGATGTTCACCCTCGACATGGTGAAGAGAGAACCACACGTTGAGCTGGAGCGACTTTACTTTCAGCCTTTTTTGAACACTGTGGCTCTGATGGAGGTCCAGCTGACAGCAGCACATGCCGAGCGTCTGTAACGGAGACTATTGAGACTTTTCTGGACGAACAACAGCTCCACGTCGGCCTCAGATGGAAGAAGTTCTTCAGGTGGTCACCTGTGGTAGAAGGGGGTCCCAGAAGTGGCTCCTGGGCGGGTAACCCACGATCCTCTCGGGGAAGCTCCTCCACACCAGGAAGGCGAAGTTGACCTGAACGACAAGAGTCAATCCTGAAGCTCCTCCTTCTCGCCATCGTGTCCACAAACCTCACTGGTCAGCAGAACCGTGTCCTCGTCCAGGCTCAGCACAGCTTCCGTTTCTATGGCAACGTGAGGTAGAAACCAACTGGAGGCCTGCGACACAAACATGAGCCATCGGGGAAAGTCAGGACATGAGCGACACACCTGTCACAGAGAGGACGAGATTCTTACCTTCCGTCTGCCGTCCGTCACCGTGAGAGGAACCAGCATGGGCGGCCACTTGCTCCGACTGGGCGGAGCTTTCTCACTGTTCCAGATGATGATGATCTGCAGGAATGATGTCGACGTTCAATAACATCCCAGAAAACTCAGGTTACAAGAGTCTATTATTTATTACTCGAGTTTATGTTGGTGTCTGAACAAGAAGGATCTGTCTCACCTGCAGTTCAAACAAAACTCAGCAGCGAGAATTCTGATTCGCTCTCGTCGAAGAACTCCCATTTCTTCGATCCGTAAAACTCTTCACCTTTCAAAGTCCATATGTATCAACACTGAAAAGAGCAGTGCAACGTTCAGAATTCCCGCAAGGTGGCGTACGCCCGATTCAGCTGGTTCGACCATGTGGCGGCCCTCAGTGACCATGTTGAGATGTTCACATCAGTTACATTAACCATCAATATTCATCATAAATTAACACACAGTAGTTACTTATTAAAGTTATTCATATGTTTTTATTCACCAAATTAATAATCAGTATTAATTAATAAAACATAGATCATTTTATAATGAATATTTTAATCTGCTATTTTACACTATTCAGAAAAGAAATGAATAATGATTATTTTATTTTTTTTATAATATAACAAAGAAATTGATGATGATCAGGTCAACAAAAAATGAAGATTTTTGTGAAACAACGTTTGATCAAAGTGAAGCTGCAGAATGAAATTACAATGTAATATCTTAAGAATATACCTGGAATAATGGAGCACCACCTTTGAGTCTTAGTCCAAAGGAAACTATTAAAATTACATGGATAATATTATAATTATTATAATTTACTTTGGTGTTTTAGTGGAAGCAACATCAAACATGAAGGAAAAGCGCTACACAAATATTACTTACTAACTTACTTACATACAAATCCCCCTTTGGTCATTGTGGGGAAACCGTCGATGTTTATCAAGGCCAAGGTTGTTGTACGACCTTGAATGTCATCCAACTCATCTAAGATGGTCCCAGGGTGTCCATAGGGTTCCTGGCAATAGAGTCACTGATACACAGATTGATGTGTTTCACCCTTATCACCCCCTTTCCTACCATTAACCAAACATTTGGTAAAGACCATATGGTTCGTGGAATGGAGTTCAGAACATCATGTTGGTCAATTCTCTACATCCGGGCCAATGGCAGGGGTGTGTCTAAAACCAGATAAAAAAAGAATACAAATATTTGCATCACGACTGAAAGTATGCAATGAAAGGGATGAAAGAGTTGACAGAGAAGAAACAAATCACACAAAGGGGAGAAGAAAAAGAATTTAATTGTGAAAAGAAAATGTTTTTTAACAAAAATAAAAAATAAAATTGAGAAAAATGAAAAAAAAAAGTAAATAGATTGTTTTGTTTGGGCTTGAACTCAGAGGTGGTATGGTGTATGGAAGTTTTAGAGAAATGTCTAACTGTATTTATAATGTAGGTCAGGTATTATTTATTTAATTTTGAACTTTTGGTATGCTTAATTTTTTCTTTGTCGTCCTATTAATGTGATTTTGGACCCTTTGTGAATTTTTGTTCTTGTACCATTGACAGACATTTCCAAACATCTCTTTATTTAATTTTTTATTATTATATTATATTATTTATTTATTATTTATTTAAAGTAGGGTAAGTATAAGTAGTAAAAGCAGTAGTATAATTAGTAGCAAAAGTAGAAGTAGAATTTGTAGTAAATGTATAAGTAGTATAAATAGTAAAAGGCGTAGTAGAATGAGTAGTAAAAGTAGAAGTAGAATTAGTCGTAAAACTACAAATAGAACATGATGCACAGGAGTTTACTAGTGAGTCTAGCTTTAACCACAGAGCCAGCCCTCCTGATCAACCTGTCCAACCTGTTGACACTTCTGTTCCCAACCCAACACACCTCAGAACAAAACACTGGCTACCACAGGCTGGTAGAACATGCAGAGCAGTTTCCTGCAGATTTTAAATGAACGGACCCTCCTTAGAAAGTACAGTCTACTCTGAACTTTCTTATACACATGGTCTGTGTCAGTTTACTGTCACTGGACATGGCTTTGTCCTGGACCTCCCAAAGTCCAGCTCCTTGGTCTTTGAGGTGTTCAGCTGCAAGCGGTTCCTCTCACTCCAGTCCACAAAGTCATGTATCAGACTTCTGTACTCGTCCTTGCTGTTGTCCCTGATGCATCCAACAATGTCAGTGTCGTCAGCATACTTCTGGACGAGACTCAGCTCTGAGTTGTAGCAGAAGTCTGAAGTGTAGATGGTGAAGAGGAGAGGGGCCAGTACTGTCCCCTGAGGTGCTCCTGTACTGCACACCACAGTGTCAGAAGTGATGTCCTCCAGCCTGACATACTGTGGTGGATCAGTGAGATAGTCCGAGATCCAGGTGACCAGACCAGGGTCCACATGCATCTTTGTCAGTTTGTCCTGCAGCAGAGTGGGCTGGGTGGTGTTAAAGGCACTAGAAAAGTCCAGGATCAGGATCCTCACTGAGCCACTTCCTTTATCCATGTGTGAGTAGGTCCGATGCAGGAGGTGAAGGATGGCATCTTCTACACCGGGGGGCTTGTGCGTGCTGGACATGTGGCCTGAGATGTTTGAGGACCAGTCGCTCCAGTGTCTTCATCAGCGCCACCGGTCTGTAATCATTCAGCTCGCTCGGCTCGGATCTATTTCGGGACTGGAACTTTACAGGAAGTCTTCTACAGCGTTGGTACTTTCCCCAGCATCGCTTCACCTCCTGCTTTGCCGGCCTCATGGCCCCTCTGTCCCTGCTCCTGAAAGCCGCCTTCTCTCTGTTAAGGACATCCTTGACCTCCTTTGTTACCAACGGCGTTAAATTAATTTATTATTAGGGTAACAGCGGACAGTCTTAGCAGGGGCGACAACGTCTGAGCAGAAATCTAAATATATAATCCGTTATATAGTGTTTCTGACCCTTGATGTCCTCTTGAGACTTCAGCAGCACATCCCAGTCTGTGGTGTCAAAGCAGTCTCTGATGGCGTCCTCCACAGCTGGCGTTCACTTTCTGATTTTCCTAGTGGTCACAGTCTGTCTCTGCACCAGAGGAGTGTACTGTGACTGAAGGTGGACCAGGTTATGATCGGACCTTCCAAGTGTAGGTCATTGTGCGAGAACCCTCAGGCCAGGAACTCCTCCAGAGACCAGAGGTCTGACTGTGCCCGGGTGTACGCAATGGTGGATATTTTTGCCCCCTGGACCGGGCCTCCACCTCCCAGTTCGACAGGCTCGTGGATCGATACGGTGATTGACCTCTAAGCTTGGCCCGCCAAACTTGTAAAGGGGCCTGGGTAGCACTTATTCCTGAGCCGTTACAACTACTGGATTAACGTCCAACCACCGTCATAAATACGAACAAGATGGCCGACTACCAACTCAGTCAACGTATAATGGTGATATACTACCACCCGGATCAGAACCAAGACTTGTTTGGATGAAAAGTACAAAACTAGATGAAACTGGATAATAAACAAGTGAAAGAGATAAAGCTGTGTTTGCGACAGGTGTGGCAGCGACAGGTGTGGCAGCGACAGGTGAACAAGACTGCATTCCTTCTTCTAGATCAAGATTGTGACTGAACTTGTCAAACGTCTTTATCCTCGTGGCACATCTTGTGTTGTTGAACTATGTTATAAAAGTGTGAGTCAACAACACACTATGTTGCACTGATGTCTCTGACAGGACACACCTCCTCACTGACGGTTGATCAGTGTTTCCCTGAGTCTGGATCACAAGCAGCTCAGCTCACCTGGAAGTTTCACCTACAAACATGGACACAAGTCTTCAGAGCAGAGAGCTGCTCACAGGTCAGTGACTTTTTTCATGCTGCCATGTTCCCCAGCCAGAGTGTGAATGCATGAGTCAAGAGTGAGTTTGTGAGGTGAATAAATTAATAAAGAGTTAGGTGAATAGATTAACCAAGAGTGAGTATGTGAGGTCAATAAATTAATCAAGACTGAGGTGAATACATGAATCAAGAGTGAGGTGAATACATGGATCAAGACTAAGGTGAAAAAATGAATCGAAAGTGAGGTGAATACATAAATCAATAGTTAGGCGAATACATGAATCAAGAGTGAGGTGAATACATAAATGAAGAGTGAGGTGAATACATGAATCAAGACTGTGGTGAATAAATTAATCAAGAATGAGGTGAATAAATTAATCAAGACTGAGTTGAATAAATTAATCGAGAGTGAATTGAACACATGAATCAAGACTGACGTGAATACATAGATCAAGACTGACGTGAATACATGAATCAAGACTTAGGTGAACACATGAATCAAGACTGACGTGAATACATAGATCAAGACTGACGTGAATACATGGATCAAGACTGAGGTGAATTGATTAATCAAGAACGAGGTGAATACATGGATTTAGAAAGCAGTAAATAAATTATCCAAGAGGTAGGTGAATACATGATACGAGAGTGAGGTGAATAAATAAATCAAGAGTGAGGTGAATACATGATACGAGAGTGAGGTGAATAAACGAATCACGAGTGAGGTGAATACATGAAAAGAGAGTGAGGTGAATAAATTAATCGAGAGTGAGGTGATTACAATAATCAGGAGTGAGGTGAATACAATAATCAGGAGTGAGGTAAATAAATGAATCGAAAGTAATGTGAATACATGATACAATAGTAAAGTGAATAAATGAATCAAGAGTGAGGTGAATAAATGAATCAAGAGTGAGGTGAACACATGAATAAAGAGTTAGGTGAATTAAACAATCAAGAGTGAGGTGAATACATGAATAAAAATTGAGGTGAATACATAAATTAAGAATGAGGTGAATAATCGAATCAAGAGTGAGGTGAATACATGAATCAAGAGTGAGGTCAATAAATTAATCAAGACTGAGGTGAATACATGAATCAAGAGTGAGGTGAATACATGGATCAAGACTAAGGTGAAAAAATGAATCGAAAGTGAGGTGAATACATAAATCAAGAGTTAGGCGAATACATGAATCAAGAGTGAGGTGAATACATAAATGAATAGTGAGGTGAATACATGAATCAAGACTGGGGTGAATAAATTAATCAAGAGTGAGGTGAATGCATAAATCAAGAGTTAGGCGAATACATGAATCAAGAGTGAGGTGAATACATAAATGAATAGTGAGGTAAATACATGAATCAAGACTGGGGTGAATAAATGAATCAAGAGTGAGGTGAATAAATTAATCAAGACTGAGTTGAATAAATTAATCGAGAGTGAATTGAATACACGGATCAAGAGTGAGGTGAATACATGAATCAAGACTTAGGTGAACACATGAATCAAGACTGACGTGAAGACATAGATCAAGACTGACGTGAATACATGGATCAAGACTGAGGTGAATTGATTAATCAAGAACGAGGTGAATACATGGATTTAGACTGCAGTAAATAAATTTATCAAGAGTGAGGTGAATAAATGATACGAGAGTGAGGTGAATCAATAAATCAAGAGTGAGGTGAAAACATGAATCAAGAGTGAGGTGAAAACATGAATCAAGACTGCAGTAAATAAATTAATCAAGAGTGAGGTGAATACATGATATGAGAGTGAGGTGAATAAATAAATCAAGAGTGAGGTGAAAACATGAATCAAGAGTGAGGTGAAAACATTAATCAAGAGTGAGGTGAATACATGAATCAAGAGTGAGGTGAATACATGATACGAGGGTGAGGTGAATAAACGAATCAAGAGTGAGGTGAAAACATGGATCAAGACTGCAGTAAATAAATTAATCAAGAGTGAGGTGAATACATGATACGAGAGTGAGGTGAATAAATAAATCAAGAGTGAGGTGAAAACATGAATCAAGAGTGAGGTGAAAACATGAATCAAGAGTGAGGTGAAAACATGAATCAAGAGTGAGGTGAATACATGAATCAAGAGTGAGGTGAATACATGATACGAGAGTTAGGTGAATAAACGAATCACGAGTGAGGTGAATACATGAAAAGAGAGTGAGGTGAATAAATTAATCGAGTGTGAGGTGAATACAATAATCAGGAGTGAATTGAATACAATAATCAGGAGTGAGGTAAATAAATGAATCGAGAGTAATGTGAATACATGATACAATAGTGAGGTGAATAAATGAATCAAGAGTGAGGTTAATACATGAATAAAGAGTGAGGTGAATTAAACAATCAAGAGTGAGGTGAATACATGAATAAAGATTGAGGTGAATACATAAATTAAGAATGAGGTGAATAATCGAATCAAGAGTAAGGTGAATACATGAATCAAGAGTGAGGTGAATACATGACACGAGAGTGAGGTGAATACATGAATCAAGAGTGAGGTAAATAAATGAATCAAGAGTGAGGTGAATACATGAATCAAGAGTGAGGGGAAGACTTGAATAAAGATTGAGGTGAATACATAAATTGAGAATGAGGTGAATACATGAATAAAGAGTGAGGTGAATTAAACAATCAAGAGTGAGGTGAATACATGAATAAAGATTGAGGTGAATACATAAATTAAGAATGAGGTGAATAATCGAATCAAGAGTGAGGTGAATACATGAATAAAGAGTGAGGTGAATACATGAATCAAGAGTGAGGTAAACAAATGAATCAAGAGTAAGGTGAATACATGAATCAATAGTGAGGTGAATTAACAAATCTAGAGTGAGGTGAATACATGAATAAAGATTGAGGTGAATAAATTAATCAAGACTGAGGTCAATACATGAATCAAGAGTGAGGTGAATACATGAATCAAGAGTGAGTTGAAGACTTGAATAAAGATTGAGGTGAATACATAAATTGAGAATGAGGTGAATACATGAATAAAGAGTTAGGTGAATTAAACAATTAAGAGTGAGGTGAATACATGAATAAAGATTGAGGTGAATACATAAATCAAGAATGAGGTGAATAATCGAATCAAGAGTGAGGTGAATACATGAATAAAGAGTGAGGTGAATAAATGAATCAAGAGTGAGGTAAATAAATGAATCAAGAGTGAGTTGAATACATGAATCAAGAGTGAGGTAAATTAACGAATCTAGAGTGAGGTGAATACATGAATAAAGATTGAGGTGAATAAATGAATCAAGACTGAGGTCAATACATGAATCAAGAGTGAGGTGAATAAACCAATCAAGAGTGAGGTGAATGAACAAATCAAGAGTGAGGTGAATAAATGAATCAAGAGTGAGTCGAATAAATGAATCAAGAGTGAGGTGAATAAAGGAATCAAGAGTAAGGAGAATAAAGGAAACAAGAGTGAGGTGAATACATGATACGAGAGTGAGGTCAATAAATAAATCAAGAGTGAGGTGAAAACATGAATCAAGAGTGAGGTGAATACATGATTTAAGAGTGAGGTGAATAAATGAATCAAGAGTGAAGTGAATACATGAAATGAGAGTGAGGTGAATAAATGAATCAAGAGTGAGGTGAGTAAATGAATCAAGAGTGAGGTGAATAAATGAATCAAGAGTGAGGAGAATACATGATACGAGAGTGAGGTGAATAAATGAATCAAGAGTGAGGTGAGTAAATGAATCAAGAGTGAGGTGAATAAATGAATCAAGAGTGAAGTTAATACATGAATCAAGAGTGAGGTGAATAAATGATACAATAGTGAAGTGAATACATGAATCAAGAGTGAGGTGAATAAATGATACAATGTGAATACATTCGATTTTTTCATTTATTTAACAGGGACACTGCACAGCTTAGCATAGTACTTCAATTATCTTAAAAACAGGTTTGGTATAATTTGGTGCTGCTATGTGTTTAATTCTTGCACCAAATGTATGTGATAGATTCTGCACTGACTCAATAAAATAATTATTAAATGCAGAGGTAATTTCATTACAATCACTGGTTAAATTTCCATGTATTTTCAATTCATGTCCAGTTACTTGATCCGGCTCTCTCTTTGTGAATTCATTAATGTTCCTCCACATCAGTCTATTCCCTTTCCTTCTTTGATAATGTCCATAAAAAAGTTGGCCTTTGCCTTCTTTGGTTCATTCACTAATTTGTTACGAAGTAAAAACTCGTCCATCATTAATTGATTTAGTGCTGTTTTCACAAGTTTTCATTAAACCAAGGCAGGTTGACCTTGGGGTGTCCATTTCTGAAAGTTTTGGTGTATTTTTCTTTAATTCTATTTATGGCATCTAACAATGATTCACAAGAGGCCTCTATATCATCTGTGAGTAGAACATCACTCCAATCAGTTTGGCTTATTTCTTCCTTAAATGCATTCATGTCCCGTTTCCTTATTCCATAGGAATGTTTAATTATCTCTTGCTGGTAAGTAAACCTGTTTTTTGTCAACTTCCTTGCAACATGAGTCATATTGTGATCCGACAAGCCAGTGAGGAGATAATAAGATTCAATGATCCTCTCAGGCTTGTTACTGAACAAGTTGTTACATCAGTCAGTATCAGAGAGTGAACACATGAATGTGTGGTTGAGCAACAATATGTTGTTTGTACTGATGAGGTTTTATTATAGTATCAACAACACAATGATGACGAGTGATGATGCTGTTGTGTTTGTGTGCAGGTGTGGACACAGAGGAGGAAGATCCTGCCTCTAAACCTCCTCTGGGTGAAGACCATGACAGTCAGACCAGAGCTCAGAGGTGAGAAGATCACGTCTCTGTCACACCAACACATACCGGAATCTTCTTCTCACTGAAACTTGTGTGTGTTCAGATCAAAGCTACGTACATCTGCTGGACCTGGACCTGGACCTGGACAAAGACCAGGACCAGGACCAGGACCAGGACCTGCTCCCAGCTGTGAGTCTCTGAAGAGTGACTGGTCTATGGGAAGATTGATTAACTTCAAAGGTGAACAGAAGCATCAGAGGTGAGAGACAACAGGAGCAACATGACATCTACTGGTCAGATGGTGAACGACAGAAGTGTTGATCAGAGTTGTGTCTCTTTCAGGATCTACCAGGAGAAACAAGAAGAGTCTGAACTCAACTGTGAGTCTCTGAAGAGTGAAGCATCAATGGCACATCTTATTAATTTCAAAGGTGGACAAGAGTCTTCAGGAGACAGGTGAGGTTTTCTTCTCTCTTTTCTCCACTGATACCAACTGCTCATGAACTGTTAGTCAAAAGTGCTGCAGACAGTCGTGAAAGAAAGTCAACATCCAAGAGAAGAAGCAACAAACTGAAGCCATGAAGTCTTGCTCAGATCATTGGTGACATTGTAGAAGTAGAACTTATCGACTACCTGATGTTCTTCACAGAGAGGATCAGCAGGTCTCAGATGTTCTCCAGTGTGTCCAGCAGCATCAGACAGATGTGGAGTCCACGATTCAGGTACGTTCTTCAGCTTCACCTGCGAACTACAGCAGCTGCTTCTGCTGCTTCATGAAGCTCTGAGTACTGGACACCTGCATCTGTCAGCTTCACACTTGAGCTGTTCCTACATGAACCAGAAGGTCTGGTGTGGCTGAGACTCTTGTTCGGTTCTGGAGAGAAGATGAGATTTAAATTGAATTTTTCCTTCTATGACGTCAATAAGAGACGTAATATCACGTCCTGCTCGTGAAGAAAGTTCAGACCTGCCTCTAGTCACATGTGTCTGTGTGTGTTTCAGCTGCTGGAGGAGAAGGTCATGACCCTGGTGAAGGAGGAACTGGAGAGAGTGAAGAAGTTTCTCAGACCAGGTGAGCAGAAACACCTGGATGATGAGGAAGAGGAGGAGTTGAAGTGTGAAGAGGAGCAGATGAGGAGCAGCAGAGAAGCTTTCCTGAAGATCATCCTGAACCTCCTGAGGAGCATGAAGCAGGAGGAGCTTGCTGGTCGCCTGTGGGGAAGTAAGAAGATTTGAACCTTCAACCTGCTGAATATGACGTCTTGAAGTCAATTTGTGATGGAAGTTCCTGCAGCTGATGAGAAGATTGATCTTCTAGAATCTTGAGCTTCATGTGACTTCTCTTCTTCAGGAAGTCGTGCTGGAAAGCGTCAAAGACGACTGAAGAGGAGCCTGAAGAAGAAGTTCCACAGTGTGTCTGAGGGGGTCGCTAAAGCAGGAAACTCTGCTCCTCTGAATCAGATCTACACGGAGCTCTACATCACTGAGGGGGGCACAGACCAGGTCAACCAGGAGCACGAGGTCCGACAGATCGAAGCAGCCACCAGGAACCAGACCAGACCAGAAACTACCATCAGAACAGAAGACCTCTTTAAAGCCTCACCTGAGAGAGACCCACCAATCAGGAGCCTGCTGACGAAGGGCGTGGCTGGCATTGGGAAGACCCTCCTGACACAGAAGGTCACTCTGGACTGGGCTGAAGACAAAGCCCACCAGAACTTCCACCTCATGTTTCCTTTCACCTTCAGAGAGCTGAACCTGCTGAAAGAGAAGAAGTTGAGTTTGATGGAACTTGTTCATCTTTTCTTTCCTGAAACCAAAGATCTCATCAGTTTTGAAGGACTCCAGGTCCTGTTCATCTTTGATGGCCTGGACGAGTGTCGACTCCCTCTGGACTTCCTCAACAGTCAGGTCCTGACAGCAGCTACAGAGTCCACCTCAGTAGACGTCCTCCTGACAAACCTCATCAGAGGGAATCTTCTTCCCTCAGCTCGTCTCTGGATGACCACACGACCTGCAGCAGCCAATCAGATCCCTCCTGAGTGTGTGGACATGGTGACAGAGGTCAGAGGGTTCAATGACCTCCAGAAGGAGGAGTACTTCAGGAAGAGGTCCAGTGATGAGGAGCAGACCAGCACCATCATCTCTCACATCAAGACCTCACGAAGCCTCCACATCATGTGTCACATCCCGATCTTCTGCTGGATCATTGCCACAGTTCTGGAAGACATGTTGAAGAGAGGAGAGACAGGACAGCTGCCCAACACCCTGACTGAGATGTTCATCCACTTCCTGGTGGTTCTGTCCAAAGTCAAGAAGATGAAGTACCATGGAGCAGCTGGGACAGACACAGTTTGGGATCCTGAGAGCAGGAAGATGATGAAGTCTCTGGGAAAACTGGCTTTTGAGCATCTGAAGAAAGGAAACTTGGTCTTCTATGAATCAGACCTGACAGAGTGTGACATCGAAATCACAGCTGCTTCCCTTCACTCAGGAGTCTTCACTCAGATCTTCAGAGAGGAGAGAGGACTGTACCAGGACCAGATGTTCTGCTTCATCCACCTGAGTCTTCAGGAGTTTCTGGCTGCTCTTCATGTTCACCAGAACTTCATCAAGTCTGGAGTCAACTTGCTTGATTCACAACAACCATCCAGACTGTCAAGAATGTTTAGAAACAAACTTCCAATCAAAAGTTTCTACCAGAGAACCATCAATGAAGCTGTAGAAAGTCCAAATGGACATCTGGACTTGTTCCTGCGCTTCCTTCTGGGTCTTTCTCTGCAGACCAGCCAGAGTCTCCTGACAGGTTTACTGAAACAAACAGGAAGAAGCTCTTGGACCAATCAGGACACAGCAAAGCTCATCAAGAAGAAGATCAGTGAGAATGTGTCTCCAGAGAGAATCATCAACCTGTTCCACTGTCTGAATGAAGTGAAGGACACTTCTCTGGTGGAGGAGGTCCAACAGCAGCTGAGATCAGGACGTCTCTTCACAGATCAACTGTCTCCTGCTCAATGGTCCAGCCTGGCCTTCATCTTACTGTCCTCAGAGGAACATCTGAAAGTGTTTGACCTGAAGAAATACTCTACCTCAGAGGAGGTTCTTGAGAGGCTTCTGCCGGTGGTTCAAGCTTCAAATGAAGTTCTGTAAGTGGATCATTGAAACATCTCTGATATGAACCATGAATGTTTGATTTCCTTCTTCATTTTATTCAGGCTGAGAAACTCCAACTTCCTTTCTCTCTTCATGGTTTTTCTTTCACATTGTTTTGTAAATCCATCATTTTCTAAAGTCACTTTTTGAAACAACATCAACTTATATTTGAATTTCATGAGCAAACACTTGAACATGTGTCGTGGACACAAACACACAAACAGGGAATGAACAACTGTATGTTTCTCCCTCAGGCACAGACAGGGTTTATTTTAGGATTGTCCCCAAAATCCAGCGTGAAAACTGAACATAAATGAAGAAAATGAAAAGTTTAACCAGTGTTAATAGAACAGAAAATAACATTCAGAAACAACCTCCTTCAAAAATAGTCTCCAAACTTGACAAATGTTTCAAAAGTTGAAAGTAATTCAGTGCATGTGAAGCAAACATGGGAGAAGAAATGAAGGTGAATGTGACGGAGGATGATTGAAACTCCATCTGTGTCACAACATAGATCCACTGGATCCAAAGATGGAGAGAATTCACCTGGAATTTTCTAACTGTAAACATTCAAATGAAGACAACAATGTTGAGAGAGTGCAGGAGTGTGAGTGACAAACACACACACATTGTTTGAGCTTGTATTACCTGCAACACCTTCACACTCACACCTGACACTGTTATGAATAATAACTTTGTAAACCTGTTCATATTGAATTGAAGGTTAAAAAACAAATAGAATAAATTGACTGAAGTGAATCTTCACGATTGAATCAGTGTCTTGATTAAATTGAAGATATTTTTACTCTGGAAAAGAATTCGACACAACAATTGAGAGAAAACACACAAAAACACTGAGATAAGTAAGTGAATAGAAAAAGAATCAATGATGTGTTATTATGATCAATATACATGTAACAACCTTTATTTTCATTTGTCATTGTTGTTTGTTTTGTGACTCTTTTTATTTCTCCTTATGTTATCTTGTGTTTGTTTCTCATATAAACACAAATCAATCCTCTTGTTGACGACACTCGTCTCTTTCACAGGCTGATCAACTGTCGACTGTCAGAGAGAAGTTGTTCACTTCTGTCCTCAGTCCTCAGCTCTCCGTCCTCTAGTCTGACTCAACTGGACCTGAGTCTCAACGACCTGCAGGATCCAGGAGTGGAGCTGCTGTCTGCTGGACTGAAGAGTCCACACTGTCACCTGGAGACTCTCAGGTCAGAACATCATGTCTTCAGCTTCAGAACATGTGAAAGTCAGAGGTGAGACTCCAGAGAGTCAAAGTTGAGTCTCCAGTGAGTTCTTCAATGAAGCAGATGATTCTAAGTGACCTCAGTCTTCAGCAGGTTCTCACACTTGAACTTGATTTGTTCTTCTGCTGGGTCGTGCTGTTCAGTATGTTGACACATATTTACTGATCTCAGATCCATTCAAACACATTTGAGAGACTCTTGTGATGTCATCACTTGTTCTGTTGCTAGATTTCAATGCAGGGTAATGTTCATGGTGATGTGAGCATGTGTGATGAACACATCAGCAACTGTATGAAAAGTCAAACATGTTCTTCTTCATCACAATATTCATCAGTGTCGTCTCACATCCTGCTCATATCTTTCATTTCAACTCATCTCTGTGTCACCAACTCACTCCTTCTTTCTCTCTTCATGGTTTTTCTTTCACCTTGTTTTGTAAATCCATCATTTTCTAAAGTCACTTTTTGAAATAACATCAACTTTTCATTTGAATTTCATGAGCAAACACTTGAACATGTGACGTGGACACAAACACACAAACAGTGAATGAATAACTCTGTATTATTATTTTATTTATTTATCCTTTATTCATCCAGGTTAGTCTCATTGACATTAAAATCTCTTTTACAAGAGAGACCTGGACAGGATGGACAGCAAAACAGTTACACATAAAAACTATTTCTTACAGTATTAAGTCCATTGGTACAATATCAGAAAAAGATAAAAGATTACTGACTAAAAACATTCACACTTGCTGATAGAGTTCGACGTCAAATTCCTGACAACAGCATTGAATTTGTTAAAAGTCACTAGATTCTCAAACTTGTGCTGCTTCTTCAGCTTCTTCCACGATGACGGCGCAGAAATCTTAAAAGATGTTTTACCCAGTTCAGTACGAGCTGGAGGAACATTCATAACCTATAATCTCCTTGTAGATACAAACATGCCAATGACTAAGTCGTCGCGAAGAGAGCGAAGGCCAGTGAACTCTTGAGTATAGTGTGCAGTGATGGGTTAAGGGTCTTCAGTTTGTCATGAACCTCAAGGCTCCATGTTACACAGTGTCCAACATCTTTAGACAGTGAGCTGATGAATTCATGTACAACACATCTCCAGAATCAAGAACGGTCAGGAAGGTAGCTTCGACTCGTCGTCGAGCCTAACCTTAGCTTCAGTTTATTTACCAGGTTTTGTATGTGAATTTTAAAGAGATGTGGTCATCAATCATAAAACCCAAGTATTTGTGAAAATACTCCTCAATTGCAGGACCTTGGGAAGTTCAAATATTGTGATTTATCTCAATCTTTTTGTAATTTGAAAATACCATAAGTTTGGTCTTATCAGCATGGAGAACAAGCTTCAGTTGACAAAGCTGAGCCTGCACTTGATCAAAAGCACGTTGCATGAACTCAAAAGCCTTATTAAGTGAGGATGCAAAACAATAAATTTCGGTCATTTCTGGACATTTTGTCCAAGGCTGTTCATGTACAGGGTAAATAACAGTGGTCCTAAAACTGAACCCTATCCGTCCAAACTGTAAGATGTCTTCCTTTAAGCCAGTGACTGAACTTATCACAAACCGCCAGAAACTCTAGCCGATGAGCAGGTTAATTCAGCTGTGAACGTGAGAGGCTTTTACTGGCAAAAGCCACTGGTCGTGCTACAGTGCCCCCTGGTGGCAACTGTGAGAGGACAGCACCTAACCCATCAAAAGAAGCGTCTACAGCAGGAACAAGGGCTCTGTGAAGTCAGGGTGAGCCAGAGTGACACTGTGGACTGAGTCATGTTTAAGTGTTTGGAATGCAGCCTTACACTCAGCAGACCAATCACCGGGGGTGAGTTTGATGAAACCTTTTCAATTTAGGTTTGCGTTTTCTGCCTCTGCTGTTACAGGAGACAGGATCAGAAACAAGATCAAAAAGTGGTTTGGCTTCAGCTGAACATCCCTCTATGAAATGGTGATAATACAGGACCATGCTAAGAAATGATCTCATCTTCTTTGCACGAGGAGTGATTCCATCAGAGTCAAACAGATCAGATTCTTCCACATCAACAATGGCATTTATTTTATCAGCGTCCGTCTTTAACACCATTTGCACAAATAATGTGTCCTAAGAACCTTACAGATCTGCAAAGAAAGTTACATTTCCTAGGTGACAGCTTTAAGTTGTTTAAGTCTTTAAGCAGCAAGACACGAAAAAACCATCTCCAACCGCTCAATTGCAACCTCCTCCGATGGAGCAAAAACCAGCAGGTCGTCCAGATAACACAAAAGACTGGTAAAGTTCTTATCACCAAATATGGACATCATCATCTGTATACATGTTGCGGGGCTGTTGGTAAGACCCTGGAGCATTCTATTATATTTGTGCAGACCAAACGGGAAGGAGAACACTTTAAATTTCTTATCCTCTTCGTGGAGTCTGACATTATAAAACCCTGATGTGAGGTCCATAGTGGAGAAAAATGTGTTACCAGGAAGCGCAGCAAGGGCGTCTGTCTGGTGGGGCAGGGGGTCCGCATCTTTCACTGTTCAGGCATCAACCATCTGAAGTCATTGCAAATGCGTAGGTCACCATTAGGTTTAACAACAAGCACAAGAGGAGAAGAAAACTCACTCACAGATTCACGAATAATCCCCTGTTCCTCCATCTCATTTAGATCCTCAGTTTCTCATATTGACTAGAGGGGACACGGGGGTACTGCAGTCTGAAAGGCTTGTCGTCCAAACAGATTCTTTATATACATATTCAGTTGCCTCAACACAATCCATTTTGTGTTTTGAGAAAGAACCATAACTTGGTTCTGACTCTGGTTCTGCAGCAGCATCTTTTCCAACAACCCCAGCAACCTCTCCATTGTAGAAGAGTCTTGATCAACTGGCTGCTGTCTCTCAGGTGGTTCACAGGCTGCTGTAGGTTAACTTCAACTCTATCCATGTTCACCTCTTCACTATGTTTGGCTGGTGTCTTCAAACTAGTCTATGAAATTCATCCAACTCGTCCTGCACTTCACGGCTGACCATTTATCCAAAGGATGGACCGGAATGTGAGCCAGATCTGGGTGATCAAACATTTGCCTTGTTCCCACAAGCAACCTGTGGCGACTGCAGCAGCTTTATTGAGGCGGAGCCAGTAGTCAAACGGGTCTTCATCTGTGAGAGTTGAACGAAAGGCACCATGAATATCGTTCGGAAGAAAAATGTTTCCTCAAGAGACCAGACACAGCGTGAGGACGGCGTGCAACATCTATCTCTCCATTTCTATCCCAAACTTCACTCTTTAGCTCGAGCCCTTAAATGTGTGAGAATTTCTTCGACCCGACTCTCCAGTTGAACATCACGTTTCTTGAGATAATCTTCCATCAACTCGAGCCATTCTTCCAACTCAACTTTGTCTGAACATCCCCACGGAAAACAAGAGGAGCCTTGAGTTCTCTTTGTGTTTCGTGTCTAACATGAGAGAATCTAGAAATGTCCGTTGGGAAGTGACTTGAACCATCATGGGCTCCTGAGCTGTTGTGTGGGGCTGATGGAGGGGCTGTCGTCCTTGGATGGGATACCATAGTCTCAGCTCACTGTCCTCCATATGTTGAACTACATCAGTCATTTGGTCAGTCATGTTGGCATTAGCTGAAGGTTGATAGTAGTCCATGTATAGTGGAAGTAGTCGACTCCTTGATTGTCAAACACACACACATTGTTTGAGCTTGTATTACCTGCAACACCTTCACACTCACACCTGACACTGTTATGAATAATAACTTTGTAAACCTGTTCATATTGAATTGAAGGTTAAAAAACAAATAGAATAAATTGACTGAAGTGAATCTTCACGATTGAATCAGTGTCTTGATTAAATTGAAGATATTTTTACTCTGGAAAAGAATTCGACACAACAATTGAGAGAAAACACACAAAAACACTGAGATAAGTAAGTGAATAGAAAAAGAATCAATGATGTGTTATTATGATCAATATACATGTAACAACCTTTTATTTTCATTTGTCATTGTTGTTTGTTTTGTGACTCTTTATTTTTCCTTATGTTATCTTGTGTTTGTTTCTCATATAAACACAAATCAATCCTCTTGTTGACGACACTCGTCTCTTTCACAGGCTGAGCTTCTGTCGACTGTCAGAGAGAAGTTGTTCACTTCTGTCCTCAGTCCTCAGCTCTCCGTCCTCTAGTCTGACTCAACTGGACCTGAGTCACAACGACCTGAAGGATCCAGGAGTGGAGCTGCTGTCTGCTGGACTGAAGAGTCCACACTGTCACCTGGAGACTCTCAGGTCAGAACATCATGTCTTCAGCTTCAGAACATGTGAAAGTCAGAGGTGAGACTCCAGAGAGTCAAAGTTGAGTCTCCAGTGAGTTCTTCAATGAAGCAGATGATTCTAAGTGACCTCAGTCTTCAGCAGGTTCTCACACTTGAACTTGATTTGTTCTTCTGCTGGGTCGTGCTGTTCAGTATGTTGACACATATTTACTGATCTCAGATCCATTCAAACACATTTGATTCTTAGACTTTTGAACTCTTGTGAGATAAACAGAGAGGAAGTGGACTTTCAAAATAAAACTAAAAACGTTTCACAATAAAATAAATAACATGAACACATGAACTTAAATCCACTGCAAACTTCACAATAATACAAAGAATATTCAACGTAGAAACAAGTTTCGACATCAGTTCGTCTGAAGCTAAAATGAAAAACACCAGAAGATTCAATGAACTCATGACTTGTATGAAAACCATTAGATTTTCACTGATTATTATCAAACATTGAACCATCAACATAGTCCTGTCAATCAAGTCTGAAGCCATGTTCGAGTCACTAGATGAACCATCTATAGGAGATTCACTCAATAAAAACTCACAGCATGGATCAGTGACCAGAAGATGATTTGACTTTAGACTCACTCAAATAACTGAGTCGACGCTCGAGTCACAAATGACTCGTCTGGGTCGACTCTTGAGTCACGAATCACTTAACCAGGTGCAGTAGTGAGTCACTCTTCACGAGTCCCAGTGTACTGGAGTCACAAATCACGAGTCACGAGTCTGATAGGTGCGACCAGAGTTGGACTCGAGTCCAAGTCGTTGACTCGAGTCCATCTCTGCCAAAAGTATTGTCTTCAAACATGGAAGATTGTTTCAAATATCAATGAAAGGTGACAGTAAATCCTGGTTTGACCCTCCTAGGCCTCCATAGTCAAACCTGGAACTACAGAGAAAACATTTGAAACCTGGAGATTTAAAGGAACGACATGTTTGAACAATGATGGAGGAAAACTTTGAAAACTTTGACAAATGTTCAAAAAGTTGAAAGTAATTGAGTGCATGTGAAGCAAACATGGGAGAAGAAATGAAGGTGAATGTGACGGAGGATGATTGAAACTCCATCTGTGTCACAACATAGATCCACTGGATCCAAAGATGGAGAGAATTCACCTTGAATTTTCTAACTGTAAACATTCAAATGAAGACAACAATGTTGAGAGAGTGCAGGAGTGTGAGTGACAAACACACACACATTGTTTGAGCTTGTATTACCTGCAACACCTTCACACTCACACCTGACACTGTTATGAATAATAACTTTGTAAACCTGTTCATATTGAATTTAAGGTTAAAAAAACAAATAGAATAAATTGACTGAAGTGAATCTTCACGATTGAATCAGTGTCTTGATTAAATTGAAGATATTTTTACTCTGGAAAAGAATTCAACACAACAATTGAGAGAAAACACACAAAAACACTGAGATAAGTAAGTGAATAGAAAAAGAATCAATGATGTGTTATTATGATCAATATACATGTAACAACCTTTTATTTTCATTTGTCATTGTTGTTTGTTTTGTGACTCTTTTTATTTTTCCTTATGTTATCTTGTGTTTGTTTCTCATATAAACACAAATCAATCCTCTTGTTGACGACACTCGTCTCTTTCACAGGCTGAGAAACTGTCGACTGTCAGAGAGAAGTTGTTCACTTCTGTCCTCAGTCCTCAGCTCTCCGTCCTCTAGTCTGACTCAACTGGACCTGAGTCACAACTGGAACCTGCAGGATCCAGGAGTGGAGCTGCTGTCTGCTGGACTGAAGAGTCCACACTGTCACCTGGAGACTCTCAGGTCAGAACATCATTTCAAACAAACACAAACACACACATGGATGTAAACAGTGAATGGATTCATGTTTCTTCATGAAACCTTTTTCACTCTGAGAAGGATTTGAATGACTTTTCCTCGACTCATGAACTTGGTTCTAGAAGTTGATATTTCATGAACACAACAGGAAGGTGAAGAATATTTCAGGTCATGTATAATATTTCAAGTCACACAACACAAGTCACACGACACAAGTCACACAACACAAGTCACACAACACAAATCACACAACACAAATCACACAACACAAGTCACACAACACAAGGCACACAACACAAGTCACATGACACGAGTCGCACAACACAAATCACAAAACACAAATCACACAACTCAAGTCGCACAACACAAATCACAAAACACAAGTCACACAACACAAGTCGCACAACACAAATCACAAAACACAAATCACACAACACAAGTCGCACAACACAAATCACAAAACACAAGTCACACAACACAAGTCGCACAACACAAATCACACAACACAAGTCGCACAACACAAATCACAAAACACAAATCACACAACACAAGTCGCACAACACAAATCACACAACACAACTCACATGACACGAGTCACACAACACGACTCACACAAGTCACACAACACGACTTACACAACACAAAAAGAGTCACACGACAAAAGTCACACAACATGAATCACACAACACAAGTCACACGACACGAGTCACACGACAAAAGGCACACAACAAAAGTCACACATCAAAAGTCACACCACAAAGGGCACACAACAAAAGTCACACATCAAAAGTCACACCACAAAAGTCACACCTCAAAAGTCACACCACAAATTTACGCAACAAAAGTCGCACAACAAAAGTCACGCAACAAAAGTCACACCACAAAAGTCACACAACAAAGTCACACAACAAAAGTCACACCACAAAACTCACCCAACAAGAGTCACACAACACAACTCACTTGACACGAGTCAAACAACACAAGTCACACAACACGACTCACACAAGTCACACAACACGACTCACACAACACAACAAGAGTCACACAACAAAAGTCACACAACGCGACTCACACAACACAAGTCAAATAACATGAGTCACACAACGAGTCAAAGTCGAGTTACACAACACCAGTGTGAGTGGAGTTACACAACTAACACAAGTCACACAAGTACACAACACAAGTCACACAACCCAAGTCACACTACACGAGTCACACAACACGAGTCACACAACAGTACTCACACAACACAAGTCACACAACATAAGTCCCACAACACGAGTCACACAACCCGAGTCACACAACACGAGTCACACAACACGAGTCACACAACAGTACTCACACAACACAAGTCAAATAACATGAGTCACACAACAAGTCAAAGTGGAGTTACACAACACCAGTGTGAGTGGAGTTACACAACACCAGTGTGAGTGGAGTTACACAACACCAGTGTGAGTGGAGTTACACAACACAAGTGTGAGTGGAGTTACACAACACCATTGTGAGTGGAGTTACACAACACCAGTGTGAGTGGAGTTACACAACACCAGTGTGAGTGGAGTTACACAACACCAGTGTGAGTGGAGTTACACAACACCAGTGTGAGTGGAGTTACACAACACCATTGTGAGTGGAGTTACACAACACCAGTGTGAGTGGAGTTACACAACACCAGTGTGAGTGGAGTTACACAACACTAACACTAACACTGACATTAAACACAAACACACATCAATCCTCTCACAACAGTGAGTCATGTGATCATTTATACATCAAGTGTTGAACTGATGAAAACTTCATTATTTCATGTGTTGATCAAGTTGATCCTGATTGAAATCAAAGTCTTCAAATGTTCACACAATCATGTGATGATCTTATGAACGTCAAGAGTTCAGTGTTTCCTCCAATCAAGGCTTTCAAGTCAAAATAGAGAAAAAGTCTCTTGTTGACGTTTCCGTCTCTTTCACAGGCTGAGCTGGTGTCGACTGTCAGAGAGAAGTTGTTCACTTCTGTCCTCAGTCCTCAGCTCTCCGTCCTCTAGTCTGACTCAACTGGACCTGAGTCACAACTGGAACCTGAAGGATCCAGGAGTGGAGCTGCTGTCTGCTGGACTGAAGAGTCCACACTGTCACCTGGAGACTCTCAGGTCAGAACATCATGTCTTCAGTTCTTCTGATTTAATGAAAGTGTTTCTCCTTCATTACAGTCTGTCAGCGTGTCGGATCTCAGCAGGAGGTTGTTCTTCTCTGGCCTCAGCTCTGACATCTAACCCGTCCCATCTGAGAGAGCTGGACCTGAGCTTCAATCATCCAGGAGGACCAGGACTGGAGCTGCTGTCTGCTGGACTGGAGAGTCCAGACTGGAGGCTGGAGACTCTCAGGTATGGACGGAGCAGCAGAACTCACTGACTGAGCTCCAAAGATCTTCTGACTGAACATGTGATCAGAAGCAGAGAGATGTGAGTGTGTGACGCTGCTCAGACTCTTCATCTGAACTGAGCACATGAATCCAACTCTCAGAGCTTCTCCATGTTCTCCTGCTGGACACCAGTGGAAGAACAAGGAGACAGTGGAGACTGGGCGAGTGTTTCTAGATCCATCTTTGTTGTGGTCAACACAGTCATGAAAGAACGTCCACTTAGCATCTGAAGTCAAATGAATCTGATCTTCTCAATGTTTCTTCCTCCAGGCTGGATCACTGTGGACCACAGAGGTTAACATCTGGATGGGAGAAGTGTAAGTTTGATTTGATTGATGGATGAAAACTCCTTGACTCTGTCAGCTTCTAGTGGAGCAGTTGTGATGTTGAGATGTTGTTACACTTGAATCTGCTGATGGAGCTTCATCAAGTCCAGGATGATGGTGGAGATGAACACAGAGATGTTTTAAGAACATGAAGAAACATCATGTTAGCTACATGCTAGTTTAGCTGCTGACTTGATATGGACACACTGGTGTCAATCAAATGTGACAAGATGATTCTGGGATGTTCCTCCTGGTTCTTCTCTGGAGGTGGTCCCAGTCTCAGAAGACTGTTGACTTCACTTTGATGATGATCTCCACTAGATGTCAACAAACAGAGCAGCCCTCCCTGGCTTGCTGGGACACTGAGTCCATGATTGTGTTGAAGAGAAAGTTCTTCCACCATCATCACCTCTCGTGTCTTCTTCTCTCAGACTTCCATCCACTCTCACTGGACCCGGACACAGCACACCGGCGCCTCCTACTGTCCAACGACAACAGGACGGTGGAACTTGTGACGCAGGATCAGGATTATCTGGACCATCCCGACAGATTCCACCGGTGTCTTCAGGTGATGAGCAGAGAAGCTGTGACTGGACCATGTTACTGGGAGCTGGAGTGGAGAGGAGGAGCTTCTATCGCACTGACTCTCAGAAGAGACGGAGGGAAAGAAGACGAGTCTGAGTTTGGACAGAACCGTTATTCCTGGAGTCTGAGCTGCTCTGATGATGATGGATATAAATTATGTCACGATAAGAAAGAAACTGTCATCAAGAGTCAAGAAGTTTCTCACAGAGTAGGAATGATGATGAACTTTCCTGATCCTGGATATTTAACCTTCTTCAGTGTCTCCTCTGATGGAAAGAAACCCCTTGGATCCTTCTTCACCTCCACTGAACCTTTGTACCTGGGATTTGGACTCACAGAGGTTCCTGGTTCTGGTTCCTCAGTGTGTGTGTGACCTGAGTGTGTGAGTGTGTTCCTCCAACACACGTGTGTTGCTGCTGTCAATCATCATTAAAGTGCTGACAGTGATGATGGAAGAAATCTGCTCCTGAAACAAACGTGTTGATCTGAATGTTGTTGAAGAAACTCTTTCATCACTTGTTGAGTCGACTGAAGACTTGAAGTTCAGTGGAGCACGTGTCACTTATGATGTTCATCATGATATAATAAAACATTTGGTTTAAAACTTTCAAGAGACTCAAGGTCACTTCACAATAAAAGGTTAGAAAGAAGGTCAGACGGGTAGATGTGAGGTCAGACAGGTACATGTGAGGTCAGACGGGTACATGTGAGGTCAGACAGGTACATGTGAGGTCAGACAGGTATATGTGAGGTCAGACAGGTAGATGTGAGGTCAGACAGGTAGATGTGAGGTCAGACGGGTACATGTGAGGTCAGACGGGTAGATGTGAGGTCAGACAGGTACATGTGAGGTCAGACGGGTACATGTGAGGTCAGACAGGTAGATGTGAGGTCAGACGGGTATATGTGAGGTCAGACAGGTACATGTGAGGTCAGACGGGTAGATGTGAGGTCAGACAGGTAGATGTGAGGTCAGACGGGTAGATGTGAGGTCAGACGGGTAGATGTGAGGTCAGATGGGTAGATGTGAGGTCAGACAGGTAGATGTGAGGTCAGACGGGTAGATATTAGGTCAGACGGGTACATGTGAGGTCAGACAGGTACATGTGAGGTCAGACAGGTACATGTGAGGTCAGACGGGTAGATGTTAGGTCAGACGGGTACATGTGAGGTCAGACAGGTACATGTGAGGTCAGACGGGTACATGTGAGGTCAGACGGGTAGATGTTAGGTCAGACGGGTAGATGTGAGGTCAGACGGGTATATGTGAGGTCAGACGGGTATATGTGAGGTCAGACAGGTAGATGTGAGGTCAGACGGGTATATGTGAGGTCAGACAGGTACATGTGAGGTCAGACGGGTAGATGTGAGGTCAGACAGGTAGATGTGAGGTCAGACGGGTACATGTGAGGTCAGACAGGTAGATGTGAGGTCAGACAGGTAGATGTGAGGTCAGACGGGTAGATGTTAGGTCAGACGGGTACATGTGAGGTCAGACGGGTACATGTGAGGTCAGACAGGTACATGTGAGGTCAGACGGGTAGATGTTAGGTCAGACGGGTACATGTGAGGTCAGACGGGTACATGTGAGGTCAGACGAGTAGATGTTAGGTCAGACGGGTACATGTGAGGTCAGACAGGTAGACGTGAGGTCAGACAGGTCGATGTGAGGTCAGACAGGTAGACGTGAGGTCAGACAGGTAGACGTGAGGTCAGACGGGTACATGTGAGGTCAGACGGGTACATGTGAGGTCAGACGGGTACATGTGAGGTCAGACGGGTACATGTGAGGTCAGACAGGTACATGTGAGGTCAGACAGGTACATGTGAGATCAGACAGGTAGACGTGAGGTCAGACAGGTAGACGTGAGGTCAGACAGGTAGACGTGAGGTCAGACAGGTAGACGTGAGGTCAGACGGGTACATGTGAGGTCAGACGGGTACATGTGAGGTCAGACAGGTAGATGTGAGGTCAGACAGGTACATGTGAGGTCAGACAGGTACATGTGAGGTTAGACAGGTAGACGTGAGGTCAGACAGGTAGACGTGAGGTCAGACAGGTAGACGTGAGGTCAGACAGGTAGACGTGAGGTCATACAGGTAGACGTGAGGTCAGACGGGTACATGTGAGGTCAGACGGGTACATGTGAGGTCAGACAGGTACATGTGAGGTCAGACGGGTAGATGTGAGGTCAGACGGGTAGATGTGAGGTCAGACGGGTACATGTGAGGTCAGACGGGTACATGTGAGGTCAGACGGGTACATGTGAGGTCAGACGGGTACATGTGAGGTCAGACAGGTAGATGTGAGGTCAGACGGGTAGATGTGAGGTCAGACGGGTACATGTGAGGTCAGACGGGTACATGTGAGGTCAGACAGGTAGATGTGAGGTCAGACGGGTAGATGTGAGGTCAGACGGGTACATGTGAGGTCAGACGGGTACATGTGAGGTCAGACAGGTAGATGTGAGGTCAGACAGGTACATGTGAGGTCAGACGGGTACATGTGAGGTCAGACAGGTAGATGTGAGGTCAGACGGGTAGATGTGAGGTCAGACGGGTACATGTGAGGTCAGACGGGTACATGTGAGGTCAGACAGGTAGATGTGAGGTCAGACAGGTAGATGTGAGGTCAGACGGGTAGATGTGAGGTCAGACGGGTACATGTGAGGTCAGACGGGTACATGTGAGGTCAGACGGGTACATGTGAGGTCAGACAGGTAGATGTGAGGTCAGACAGGTACATGTGAGGTCAGACGGGTAGATGTGAGGTCAGACGGGTACATGTGAGGTCAGACGGGTACATGTGAGGTCAGACAGGTAGATGTGAGGTCAGACAGGTACATGTGAGGTCAGACAGGTAGATGTGAGGTCAGACGGGTACATGTGAGGTCAGACGGGTACATGTGAGGTCAGACGGGTACATGTGAGGTCAGACGGGTACATGTGAGTTCAGACAGGTACATTTGAGGTCAGACAGGTACAAGTGAGGTCAGACGGGTAGATGTGAGGTCAGACGGGTAGATGTGAGGTCAGACGGGTACATGTGAGGTCAGACGGGTACATGTGAGGTCAGACAGGTAGATGTGAGGTCAGATGGGTACAAGTGAGGTCAGACAGGTAGATGTGAGGTCAGACGGGTAGATGTGAGGTCAGACAGGTAGATGTGAGGTCAGACGGGTAGATGTGAGGTCAGACAGGTAGATGTGAGGTCAGACGGGTAGATGTGAGGTCAGACGGGTACATGTGAGGTCAGACAGGTAGATGTGAGGTCAGACAGGTACATGTGAGGTCAGACGGGTAGATGTGAGGTCAGACAGGTAGATGTGAGGTCAGACAGGTAGATGTGAGGTCAGACGGGTACATGTGAGGTCAGACAGGTAGATGTGAGGTCAGACAGGTACATGTGAGGTCAGATGGGTACATGTGAGGTCAGACAGGTAGATGTGAGGTCAGATGGGTACAAGTGAGGTCAGACAGGTAGATGTGAGGTCAGACGGGTAGATGTGAGGTCAGACAGGTAGATGTGAGGTCAGACGGGTACATGTGAGGTCAGACGGGTACATGTGAGGTCAGACAGGTAGATGTGAGGTCAGACGGGTAGATGTGAGGTCAGACAGGTAGATGTGAGGTCAGACGGGTACATGTGAGGTCAGACAGGTAGATGTGAGGTCAGACAGGTAGATGTGAGGTCAGACGGGTACATGTGAGGTCAGACCGGTAGATGTGAGGTCAGACAGGTAGATGTTAGGTCAGACGGGTACATGTGAGGTCAGACAGGTAGATGTTAGGTCAGACGGGTACATGTGAGGTCAGACAGGTAGATGTGAGGTCAGACAGGTACATGTGAGGTCAGATGGGTACATGTGAGGTCAGACAGGTAGATGTGAGGTCAGATGGGTACAAGTGAGGTCAGACAGGTAGATGTGAGGTCAGACGGGTAGATGTGAGGTCAGACAGGTAGATGTGAGGTCAGACGGGTACATGTGAGGTCAGACGGGTACATGTGAGGTCAGACAGGTAGATGTGAGGTCAGACGGGTAGATGTGAGGTCAGACAGGTAGATGTGAGGTCAGACGGGTACATGTGAGGTCAGACAGGTAGATGTGAGGTCAGACAGGTAGATGTGAGGTCAGACGGGTACATGTGAGGTCAGACCGGTAGATGTGAGGTCAGACAGGTAGATGTTAGGTCAGACGGGTACATGTGAGGTCAGACAGGTAGATGTGAGGTCAGACGGGTACATGTGAGGTCAGACGGGTACATGTGAGGTCACACAGGTAGATGTGAGGTCAGACCGGTAGATGTGAGGTCAGACAGGTAGATGTTAGGTCAGACGGGTACATGTGAGGTCACACAGGTAGATGTGAGGTCAGACGGGTACATGTGAGGTCAGACGGGTACATGTGAGGTCACACAGGTAGATGTGAGGTCAGACAGGTAGATGTTAAATCAAACACCATGATTTTGTGAATCTATTGAGTTGATTTTAGAATCTATTTATTCATTGAACCTTTTGTGGAATCAACTCCTTTGATCGACAACCATCATTTCTGACACACACTCACACACACACTCTCACACACACTTATTCCTACACATGTGCACACACCCACACTCACTGACATACAAACACACACACACGCGCACGCGCACACGCACACGCACACACACACGCACACAACATCAGGTTATTCTCTTCATTGTCATCAGAACCGTCACGAGGCTTCAGAGAAAGTTCTAGAAGGTCTTCTTCATCTGGACTCGTGGCTCCAGAGATAGTCCTCCAGGGTCTGTCGTCTGGTCCAGCCTCCAGTCCTGTCTCCCATGTTCACGCTCTCTCCAGGTCCTTGTACTTCTTGCGGAACACGGACACCTGGTCCTTGAAGAGCACCGGGTCCAGGCGCAGCTGCGAGTGCACCAGAGGCATGTAGCCAAACCAGCTGAAGGTGTTGATGCACTCCTGCCGCTGACTGAAGTGCTCGGGGTCGACCCAAGGAACCGTCCTGGTGCCCTGGTGAGCCAAGAGAAGGTGGTGAGACTAAGAGCATCGGCAGGATCTCAGGAAGAGGAGCGCCCACCTGTGGACCCGGGAGCTCCTTGGACTGCTTCCTCTGGACCACTTTGATTGGCGGCAGGTGCGTCTCATTCGTCTCTTTGTCATTCATTTGTCTTTCATAACAGAAGCCGAACTCTAACCCTCTCTTTGTCTCTTTTTCCTACTTCCAGGATCTCCTCACACTGGTGCACTTCTGAAGGGTCAGGGGTCAAACTATTTGGACAAATCAATTTCAAAACACGTTTTAATGTGTTTTTGTGAATTGTGTCATGTAGTTTCTATGTGTGTACTAAGAGTAAAGTTTGCCTGATGTCTTGTCAAAAGTACTGCAGTAATTATAAAGTACATGTTCAACATATGAACTCATTTGAAAGAATCACTTTCTTCTATCAACTCCCTTTTTTCACAGTGTCTCCCACAGATCCTAAGATCCTCTACTGTGAGGATTAATATTGAGCTCAACATTACCACGTGTCACACCTGAGGAGGAACTACACTTTACACATTCGTCAACCTTACGTTAATCAACCATTTCTTGGTTTCCAATGACATTCATCTGAAAAAAGGAGGAGAAGTTAGTTTTAATAGTGTGTTTGCAAAGATTCTTCAAACGATCGTCCACGTGTCACTTTTGACCTGAAGATCTGCAGGATCATGTATTCGCGTCAAACGGCTTCGTTCACCAATATTTATTGATGCTGATGACGTCGAAGACATGGTTTCTGTGGAATATTAAAACTTTCGGTTTGGTCCAGTACACGTGCCACGAATCTTCTTAGGTGGGTAAGATATTATTCTGAACCCCCGTTATATTATAAAGTACATATTTACCTGTCAGTCTGCCAAGTATCTTCTGAATCGATCGATTCGCACGTCGTTTTTTTTGGAGCCGTTTCCTGTTGGAGTCGCACGAGTCATGTTGACATTTTCCGTCACTTCCGCCTGATTTCATGAAGTTCATCAATTCAATACGACGTCACTTTGCTTTATGTATCCACTGTTTTACATTTAAACAAATGATACTTTTGTTTCAAGACTGTTGAACAGATGCTCGTGGATCAGGTGTCGTTGCAGATCTTCAAGCTTCACACATGTGCATGAAGACCAAAGACATCACAGTCGCGTTTGATGCCACGACCCAGGAAGGTGTTCTCATCGCCAGTGAGCCCCACAAAAGATGTTCATGTCATCGCCGTTGACCAACTTCCTGGGGGAACTGCTGACGAATATGCCGACCATGTGGGTTCAGCAGTTGACGGTCTTGCCTCTGAATATGCAGATGACCAGCATGAAGATGTTGAGACGGTCGACAATAATCAACGTTTCAAATTCAAGGACGGATCGAGTGGCAGTAAACCAGTACACGAGAGATGGGGTAAAACTCTCAAGGAGTTAAACTGCCATCTTCACCCTCTTGATACTAGTTCATGTCCATCAACTTTAAAATCCCTGGAAGTGAACAAAGTTCTTTGGTAAAGACTGTCTGGCAGGTGATCTAGTACTTCAGATAAATAAGGTACAAGTACAGAAAGGGTGACCCAAAGGGATGCTCTATATTTTTAGAAAATAAAGGCCTACAGGTATAATACCTCGTCACCGTGGTGATAGATCACACTTCTTCATATCGCCGGTAAACTGAACATTTTGAGAGTTTCCTTCATGTTTTTTCTACTGCGACTGTGTCATGTGTTGGTTTGCAGGCGTGCATTAAGAAGGACTTCTAAAAGACACACACACATACTTACTTTTTGGGGGCGCGCTTCTCAATACCCCCCTTCGAGGACAGACCTTTCTGAATATGTTAGAGATGCTGGCAACACGAAAACATTAGTTTATATATTATATATTATTATTATATATATTATAGTTATACCACAAATCTCTAAATGTAGATTTGGAGCCAGGGCCTTTAGTTTTCAAGCCCCTCTGCTTTCCGATAAAGCCTATAACTAACTTAACTGTTTATCTTTAGCTGCTATAACTAACTTAACTGTTTATCTTAGCTGCTATAGGCTGAGAATGCTGGAGGAGTGTACACTAAATAAAACAAAATGAATATCTTTTGCAGTGTAACTAGACGAAACCGTATAACATATTTATTTTAGCGCGCTTTCAATCAGGGCGGCGCCTATAACTGGTCTGAACCTGCACATTCATGCTGAGTGTATGTAGCATGCTAGCACACTTTTCACACTTCATAGCACACACACATGCCCAATTCAGACGCACACATACACACACACACATGCCCAATTCAGACGCACACACACACACACACACACACACACACACACACACACACACACACACACACACACACACACACACACACACACACACACACACACACACACACACACACACACACACACACACACACACACACACACACACACACACACACACACACACACACACACACACACACACACACACACACAAATCCTTATATACAGTTTAAAGTAAGAGGAATTAAAGAAGGAGTTCTTAACCAACCTAGAAATGCAATGAACGACACCAGACCACAAGTTTTCATCAACTCTTGGATCATGAGTTTCACTTGCGTGACGTGTTGCCAGGAATACGCAAGTGCTGCCACCTTGTGTCTGTTTCCTGCAACTTCATGTCATTTCTCTCTTATTCCCTCTTAGTGGGACTGAACAACAAAACAAAAGCAGTGACAACAAACCAAAAAGTGACAGAAGACATTATATAATTACATCTAAATAAAAGCACTTGTGAGTATCGTTCCAAAGGACACAATGAAAACTCAAATGTTTCACTCAATCACTTTTATTTTATTTTGGATTGTCAGTGATTAGTTTGTAAACCTATAAAGACAGATAAACCATTTTAATTATCAATTTAGATTAAACATTCTAAATTCATTTTAAATTAACTTGAACATTGAAACATTTTGAATTCAAACAATTTAACATTTTAAATTCATTCAAACATTCGAATATTTTAAATTAATTTAAACATCTTAATCTAATATTTTAAATGAATCAACAAGCACTAAATCTAATTTCTTGAATTTTCCGAACTCAAATGAAATGTTATTTTATCAAAACCCATTGATCACAAAATCCATATAATGCTGCAATGTGTTCCTTAACTAATATTAAACGCAGTTAAACATCCATTTGAACATCTCAGAAGCATTCAATCAATACACAATCAAAGTAAAGAAAACATTTCACCGACCATTGGCGTCTTTGGACTGAAGCCATTGTTGTGAACTTGGAGCGTCTTCTCTCTCTGACTGACTGACTGACTGAGACCCTCCATTACCTCACAGTTCACAGGTGCTGCTCATTAGTGACAATGACTGAAGCAGTGCTGTGTCTCAAATCGCATACTAGCTACTCAAAGTTAGTATTTATAGTATGCGAAATTAAGTGCGCCACGCACACTAAATTGGCGTACTAACATTCCCACAGAACTGAGTATGGTTCGATGGACACTAACCACCCTAAATGGCCGCCATATTAATGACGTTGACGTTGTGAACGGAAGTTACGTCACTACCAGTCAAATGGAGGCAAGAGAGCACGTTGAGAGCGACGCCCCCTCGGTCAATTTTTCAACTTTATACCGATGTAAGTTTTTCATTTCATATGTTTGCACTAGTGCTGTTGTATAGAAACGTCAGTAACGTTTGTTTATTTGTATTTTGGATGAAAACGTGAATGCTAATGTTATTTCGCTAGCTTGTGAGCGAACACTCACTAAACATACGTCATGACATGTACGTTACGTTTATTGTACTATAAGATGTGTGTTCACAGCCGAAATGCTGAAGCTAGCGTATCAGCACACAGTATATAAACAATATTGTTTTTACTGTTCTGAGTATAGATATTATTGTATTTATTTTCATTTAAAAATGTATTTATTTTTAAGGGGGCGATGAAGACACAAGGGCCCTCATTGAGTGGCGATCAATGCAGCCATCACTGGCTATGAGGAAGTGAATGAACAACATATTTGATCATGCTAACATGAATGACACCTTTCATAACTTACATGTTTGTAGACATTGATGTTACTGTAAGGAGTGTCATTGCATAGTTGTGTCAACTTGTATTTCAATCAGGGTGTTCATTAAGGCCCGGGAGCTGGGGGGGAAGGTGACCCCAGCCTACGTCAAAAAGAAGTGGGAAAACCTTAAGCAAGCATACAAGGTTGGTTTTCAAGCTAAGATGTGCTGCTGGCAAACACATTACTCCCAGAAACATTATTAGAAGTTAAATGGCTTCATATGACAATAAGGATAGAGACGTAAAAAATATCATTCCCTCTAATTCTTTCCTTCACAGAAGCTGAAGTCAACTGGGGTCAGCACAGAGGGGGGTGAAGTCACTGCCGCATCCTGGAAGTGATTTACCTCGATGGATGAGGCGATTGATGTTGAGGACGTTGAGGACGTTGTGGACGTTGAAGACGTTGTGGACGTTGTGGACGTTGTGGACGTTGTGGATGTTGAGGACGTTGTGGACGTTGTGGACGTTGTGGATGTTGTGGACGTTGAGGACGTTGTGGACGTTGAGGACGTTGTGGACGTTGAGGATGTTGTGGACGTTGAGGATGTTGTGGACCTTGAGGACGTTGAGGACGTTGTGGACGTTGTGGACGTTGTGGACGTTGGATGAGGCGATTGACGTTGTGGACGTTGAGGACGTTGTGGACGTTGAGGACGTTGTGGACGTTGAGGACGTTGTGGACGTTGAGGACGTTGTGGGCGTTGAGGACCTTGTGGATGTTGAGGACGTTGAGGACGTTGAGGACGTTGAGGACCCTGTGGACCTTGTGGACGTTGAGGACGTTGAGGACGTTGTGGACGTTGAGGACGTTGTGGACGTTGAGGAAGTTGAGGAAGTTGTGGACGTTGTGGACCTTGAGGACGTTGAGGACGTTGAGGACGTTGTGGACGTTGAGGACGTTGTGGACGTTGTGGACCTTGAGGACGTTGTGGACGTTGTGGACGTTGAGGACGTTGAGGACGTTGTGGACGTTGAGGACGTTGTGGACATTGAGGACGTTGTGGACGTTGAGGACGTTGTGGACGTTGAGGACGTTGTGGACGTTGAGGACGATGGATGAGGCGATTGACGTTGTGGACGTTGAGGACGTTGTGGACGTTGAGGACGTTGTGGACGTTGAGGACGATGGATGAGGCGATTGACGTTGTGGACGTTGAGGAAGTTGAGGAAGTTGTGGACGTTGTGGACGTTGTGGACCTTGAGGACGTTGTGGACGTTGAGGACGTTGAGGACGTTGTGGACGTTGTGGACGTTGTGGACGTTGAGGAGGTTGTGGACGTTGAGGACGTTGAGGACGTTGTGGACGTTGTGGACGTTGTGGACGTTGAGGACGTTGTGGACGTTGAGGACGATGGATGAGGCGATTGACGTTGTGGACGTTGAGGACGTTGTGGACGTTGAGGACGTTGTGGACGTTGAGGACGATGGATGAGGCGATTGACGTTGAGGACGTTGTGGACGTTGAGGACGTTGTGGACGTTGTGGACGTTGTGGATGTTGTGGACGTTGAGGACGTTGTGGACGTTGTGGACGTTGAGGACGTTGTGGATGTTGAGGACGTTGAGGACGTTGTGGACGATGGATGAGGCGATTGACTTGTGGACGTTGTGGACGTTGTGGACGTTGTGGACGTTGAGGACGTTGTGGACGTTGAGGACGATGGATGAGGCGATTGACGTTGTGGACGTTGTGGACGTTGTGGACGTTGAGGACGTTGTGGACGTTGAGGACGTTGTGGACGTTGTGGACGTTGAGGACGTTGTGGACGTTGAGGACGTTGTGTACGTTGTGGACGTTGTGGACGTTGAGGACGTTGTGGACGTTGAGGACGTTGTGGACGTTGAGGACGTTGAGGACGTTGTGGACGTTGAGGACGATGGATGAGGCGATTGACGTTGTGGACGTTGAGGACGTTGTGGACGTTGAGGACGTTGTGGACGTTGAGGACGTTGTGGACGTTGTGGACGTTGAGGACGTTGTGGACGTTGAGGACGTTGAGGACGTTGTGTACGTTGTGGACGTTGAGGACGTTGAGGACGTTGTGGACGTTGAGGACGTTGTGGACGTTGTGGACGTTGAGGACGATGGATGAGGCGATAGACGTTGTGGACGTTGAGGACGTTGAGGACGTTGTGGACGTTGAGGACGATGGATGAGGCGATTGACGTTGTGGACGTTGTGGACGTTGAGGACGATGGATGAGGCGATTGACGTTGTGGACGTTGAGGACGTTGAGGACGTTGTGGACGTTGAGGACGTTGAGGACGTTGTGGACGTTGTGGACGTTGAGGACGTTGTGGATGTTGAGGACGTTGTGGACGTTGAGGACGATGGATGAGGCGATTGACGTTGTGGACGTTGAGGACGTTGTGGACGTTGAGGACGATGGATGAGGCGATTGACGTTGAGGATGTTGTGGACGTTGAGGACGTTGAGGACGTTGTGGACGTTGTGGACGTTGTGGACGTTGTGGACGTTGTGGACGTTGTGGATGTTGTGGACGTTGAGGACGTTGTGGACGTTGTGGACGTTGAGGACGTTGTGGACGATGGATGAGGCGATTGACGTTGTGGACGTTGTGGACGTTGTGGACGTTGAGGACGTTGTGGACGTTGAGGACGTTGAGGACGTTGTGTACGTTGTGGACGTTGAGGACGTTGAGGACGTTGTGGACGTTGAGGACGTTGTGGACGTTGTGGACGTTGAGGACGATGGATGAGGCGATAGACGTTGTGGACGTTGAGGACGTTGTGGACGTTGAGGACGATGGATGAGGCGATTGACGTTGTGGACGTTGAGGACGTTGTGGACGTTGAGGACGATGGATGAGGCGATTGACGTTGTGGACGTTGAGGACGTTGTGGACGTTGAGGACGTTGAGGACGTTGTGGACGTTGAGGACGTTGAGGACGTTGAGGACGTTGTGGACGTTGAGGATGTTGAGGACGTTGAGGACGATGGATGAGGCGATTGACGTTGTGGACGTTGAGGACGTTGTGGACGTTGTGGACGTTGAGGATGTTGTGGACGTTGTGGACGTTGAGGACGTTGTGGACGTTGAGGACGTTGAGGACGATGGATGAGGCGATTGACGTTGTGGACGTTGAGGACGTTGAGGACGTTGTGGACGTTGTGGACGTTGAGGACGTTGTGGACGTTGTGGACGTTGAGGACGTTGTGGACGTTGAGGACGTTGAGGACGTTGTGGACGTTAAGGACGTTGTGGACGTTGTGGACGTTGAGGACGTTGTGGACGTTGTGGACGTTGAGGACGTTGTGGACGTTGAGGACGTTGAAAAGCTCGAATAAACCTTTAAATAAAGTATTAAATGATTGAATATTAAAAAATAAACCATTAAATAAAGTATTAAATGACTAAATATTAAAAAATAAACCTTTAAATAAAGTATTAAATGATTGAATATTAAAAAATAAACCATTAAATAAAGTATTAAATGACTAAATATTAAAAAATAAACCTTTAAATAAAGTATTAAATGATTGAATATTAAAAAATAAACCATTAAATAAAGTATTAAATGATTGAATATTAAAAAATAAACCATTAAATAAAGTATTAAATGATTGAATATTAAAAAATAAACCATTAAATAAAGTGTTAAATGATTGAATATTAAAAAAATAAACCTTTAAATAAAGTATTAAATGATTGAATTTTAAAAAATAAACCTTTAAATAAAGTATTTAATGATTTAATATTAAAAAATAAACCTTTAAATAAAGTATTAAATGATTCAATATTAAAAAATAAACCATTAACTAAAGTATTAAATGATTGAATATTAAAAAATAAACCTTTAAATAAAGTATTAAATGATTCAATATTAAAAAAAATAACCTTTATATGAATAAATTATTAAATGATTCAATATTAAAAAATAAACCTTTAATAAAAAAACTATTAAATGATTCAATATTAAAAATTAAACTTTTAATAAAAAAAGTATTAAATAATTGAATATTAAAAAATAAACCTTTAAATAAAATATTAAATGATTGAATATTAAAAAATAAACCTTTAAATAAATAAAGTATTAAATGATTCAATATTAAAAAAAATAACCTTTATATGAATAAATTATTAAACGATTCAATATTAAAAAAAAAACCTTTAATTAAAAAAAAGTATTAAATGATTGAATATTAAAAATTAAACGTTTAATAAAAAAAAGTATTAAATGATTGAATATTAAAAAAAATAACCTTTATATAAATACTGTATTAAATAATTGAATATTAAAAAATAAACCTTTGGGGCGCTGCTGAGCATAGCAATGGACTAGACAAGTTTTTTGGAGCTCCACAGAACGAATAAATAAAAGTAATTTTTTCAGGGCACTTTTTGGAAAATATTCGATTTTTACCTTTGTTAAGCCATATACCTTAAAAATGGAAACTGCGAAATGGCTGGTAAATCAAGCAAAGGTAGGCAAACAACGACTCAAGCCACGAGGCCTTCGACTTTAGCCTCGAGCTCCATTGAAGTAGCTTTCCTGAAAGAGTGTCTCGACACCCGACGCGTCACCGAGTCGCTCAAGATGGAGCTACTATCTTCGGTGCGCAAGGATTTAGCTTCTTCAAACAGAAGCTCGAGCAGTGTTGGAGAGTGAGATGGCGGTGATTCGAGCGGATATTGTTGCAGCGCGAGCGCAGCTCAAAGAATACAGGTCCACGACCTCTGAACTCTCCGCCATGAAAGCTACGTGGAGTGGACGGGGTTCGGTTCGGATTTGCTTATCCTGCGCGCTTCAGAATCACGTACAAGAACGTGTAGAAATCCTTCTACTGCTGCAGAGGCGCGAGTATGTCAACAAAAACATCAGTGGAGACACGTGACGCGTGAAGACACTCCGGTGAGACAGTGATTTAACAACATTATAGCAACTGATTCAACTTTTTCTACACGTTTAATACAAGTTAATGTTATTTTGATGTTCTCCTTTATCCTTGTTGATGCTGGTTATTTAAATACCAATCATGTGAGTCCTTCTTATTGTCATTAGATGTTTATGATAAATAATACTATAATTGAAGTGAGCCTTACTTGTATTAAGTTCTGTTGGAGCAACTTTAGCTTCCTGAGCATGTTAGTGCAGATACCTTTTACGGTAGGTTGTGCGATCTCTCCTTTTTTTTTGGAGAAGATTGTCACGTGTGTGTGTGTTGTTCTCTGTTGTTCAAGGGCATTATGTGTTGTTGTTGTTTTTGTTTGTTTTGTTTACTCCATACAGTTACTGTATACTGTATACTGTATTTACACCCATGTTAAAATATGAGTCACAACCCACTGTCTTTAGGTTCAACACCTTTTATAAGCTGGAACGTAAAAGGAGTGAACATCCTATTGAGCGTAACAAGGTTCTTACACACCTGAAGTCATTAAGTGGAGAGATAATGTTCTTACAAGAGACACACTTACGTCCAGAAGAACACTCAAAGTTAAAGAGGGGATGATAGAACATGTTTATCACTCTAATTATGGGGATAGGTCAAGAGGAGCTGCCATACTTATTAGAAAAGGAGTCTGTTTTCAACTCACCAATGTCACATCTGATAACAAGGGAAGATATGTCATAGTCGTGGGTAGATTGTCTGGAACTGAGGCGGCACTAGTTAATGTTTATGGCCCTAACTGATCCTCACTTCTTCTCTAGACTAATAGCAACTATTCCAGATCCTAACAAATATAACATCATTTTAGGAGGTGACTTTAATCTCGTACCTGAGCCAACGTTAGATCCTGCACTAAACTTCAAAATAATTTATCAAAATCAGCAAATACAGTAAATCTCATTAAACAATCTTATGCACTTACTGACCCCTGGAGGAAATTAAACCTCACTACCAAACAATATTCTTTTTTTTCACATGTCCACCAATCGTTTTTCGAGGATTGACTTTTTTCTGATAGACAACAGAATTTTGACGTGTGTAACAAAATGCCAATACCACAGTATTGTGATTTCCGATCATGCACCAGTTCAACTGGACATAGCATTTCCAGACAGTGCACCAGTCCAACTGGACAATGCATTTCCAGACAGTGCACCAGTCCAACTGGACATAGCATTTCCAGACAGTGTACCAGTCCAACTGGACATAGCATTTCCAGACAGTGTACCAGTCCAACTGGACATAGCATTTCCAGACAGTGTACCAGTCCAACTGGAAATAGCATTTCCAGACAGTGCACCAGTTCAACTGGACAAGGCATTTCCAGACAGTGCACCAGTCCAACTGGACATAGCATTTCCAGACAGTGCACCAGTTCAACTGGACATAGCATTTCCAGACAGTGCACCAGTTCAACTGGACATAGCATTTCCAGACAGTGCACCAGTTCAACTGGACATAGCATTTCCAGACAGTGCACCAGTCCAACTGGACAAGGCATTTCCAGACAGTGCACCAGTTCAACTGGACATAGCATTTCCAGACAGTGTACCAGTCCAACTGGACATAGCATTTCCAGACAGTGCACCAGTTCAACTGGACATAGCATTTCCAGACAGTGCACCAGTTCAACTGGACATAGCATTTCCAGACAGTGCACCAGTTCAACTGGACATAGCATTTCCAGACAGTGCACCAGTTCAACTGGACATAGCATTTCCATCTCTTATTGTCAAGCAAAAACTTTCAACATTTTCTCTCGGATCAAATTGATTTCTTTCTTGACATCAATATTTCTCCCGGAATGTCCTACACTTCAATCTGGGAGGCACTCAAAGCTTATCTAAGGGGACAAATTATTTGATTTTCAGCAAATGTCAAGAAAGAAAGAACTAAACGCCTCAATGAGATACAGCAGAAATGATTACAATTAGATAAAAAATGTGCATCTCAGCCTAATCCATCCTTATTCAATGAAAGACAATTATTACAAGCCGAATACAATCATTTAACCACTGTCCAAATTGAGAGACTCCTCCTGAAAACAAAACAAACCTACTATGAACACAGTGACAAAGTGGCTCGACTACTGTCACCAAATCAAACAATCGGCAGCAAATCGTATCATTTCTGAAATGAATACAGCTGAGGGTTTGACATCCGTACATCCACAAACTATTAATGACCAGAAAATGTTATAGCAACCTTTATACCTCTGAGACTTCTGCAACATCATTGGAGATTGAGGACTTTTTATAAAATATGCAAATTCCCCAAATGAATAAACAAGAACAATCTGTTATAGACTCCAGAATAACAACAGAGGAAATAACTCTAGCTATAAACTCAATGCAAAGCGTAAAAGCACCTGGTCCAGATGGATTCCCCACTGAAGTTTATAAAATGTTTTCAATAAACTTTCACCTATTTTAAGTAAATTATTTGAAGAAACACTAACTTCAAAACTACCACCAACAATGAATCAGGCGACTACCTTACCTTACCTTACCTTATCTTACCTCACCTTACCTTACCTTACCTTACCTTATCTTACCTCACCTTACCTCACCTTACCTTACCTTACCTTACCTTTTCTTACCTCACCTTACCTTACCTTACCTTACCTTACCTTATCTTACCTTACCTTACCTTACCTTAACGGCCCATAAGCCTTCTCTGCTGCGACTATAAAATTCTCACTAAAGTTCTGTCTCGTCGTCTGGAAACAGTGACCAAAATAATCCACCCTGACCAGACTGGTTTTGCTCCAGGTAGGCAATCTTTCTTTAACATGCGACGTTGACTTAATATTTTATATAATTCCCATTCCACTGAAATGCCAGAAGTTGTTATCTCACTTGACGCTGAAAAAGCATTTGATCGGTGGAGTGGGAATACTTATTTACAGTGTTGGGAAAATTTGGTTTTGGTTCGAACTTTATATCTTGGATCAAAATAATCTATTCCACACCAGTGGCTGCAGTACACACTAACTCAATAACATCAACGTATTTTAAACTTTACAGAGGAACAAGACAGGGTTGTTGTCTCACCTTTTCTTTTTGATTTAGCTATTGAGCCTCTGGCTCTGAGGAAAGAGGAGGAAATCTTTGGAGTGTTGAGGAACAAGGAAATTCATAAATGTTCACTATATGCTGATGACCTTTTGCTCTATTTGTCTAATCCAGTAGTTTCAATACCTGGAGTTATTGAAATATTAAAAATATTTGGTCACATTTCAGGTTACAAATTAAATTTTTCAAAAAGTGCTGTATTTCCAATCAATGATCTGGCAAAATCAATCGACTATAATATCTTCCCCTTTCAGTTAACAAACAAATGTACCTACTTGGGTTTAAAGATTACACATGTATACCAAGATTTCTTCCACAATCACTTCAAAACTCTGTTTGAACCAAAAATGACCTTTTAAGGTGGAGCCACTTACCAATCTCATTAGCAGGAAGGGTGAACACTATAAAGATGACTGTTCTTCCCCGTTTCCTCTATTTCTTTCAAATGATTCCATATTATTTACCCAAATCTGTTTTTAAGGAACTTGACAGTTTAATTTCTGCATTTATATGGAACCGATCGGTGCCAAGAATGAAAAAATGTTTTCTGGAAATTCCAAGGTTGGAGGGAGGACTTGGTCTTCCTAACTTTATGTTCTATTACTCGGCAGCAAATGTGTGCAAATTTGCATTTTGTGTTGGTGCATGGTGGGAAAAACGAGGTCCACTTTGGGCTAATTTGGAAATAAATAATAATAATGCCATAAGTGCTACATTACCAATAGGCCAGCACCAGATCTCAACCCTGTTGTGAAAAATTCTATAAAGATTTGGAATCAATTTCGGAAACATTTTAATTTAAAAGATTTAATTACATTCTCTCCCTTAATGAATAATCATCTTTTCCCCCCGTCCGAGATGGACACTGGTTTCCAGGTCTGGCACAGTAGTGAACTGGTATTTCTAAAAGACTTGATTCAAAATAATCATTTTCTAACATTTGAGTATCTACAACAAAAACACAATCTTCATAAAAGTAATTTCTTCAGATATCTCCAAGTCAGGAGTTTTGCCAATAAATATCTTAAATTTCCACTTGTGCAATCCAACAACACATGCAATGAGATTCTTTCCTTAAATCCACACATAAAAGGTCATATTTCCAAAATATATAGGATCATGCAAAATGTCAAACCTCTGTCATGGGACAAAACTAAGCCTGGGAACAAGATTTAAACATTAAATGATCTGCAAGTTTCTGGCAGCGTAGCTTAGAGTGTATCCATTCGTCATCTTACTGCATAAAGCAACGTCTCATACAATTTAAAGTGTTACATCGTTTGCATTATTCAAATGAGAGACTTGCTAAAATCTACCCAGACGTCAGTCCACATTGTTTAAGATGTTCTCACAGCCCAGCTACTTTGGGTCATATGTTCTGGCATTGTCCATCACTCAAAGGTTTCTGGAGTAGAATATTTGAATGTATTTCCCACATGTGTAAAAAAGTAATAACACCTTCTCCACACATCTGTATATTTGGAGTACCTCCACCTGACCTCTCTGTAAATACAGCACATGCAAACGCAAATGCATTTTCCTCATTGATGGCACGCAGACTTGTTCTTCTGCAGTGGAAGTCAGACAAGCCACCATCATTTAAGAGTTGGATTCAACAACTTCTCTCTATGTTGCAGTTAGAGAAAATAAAATACAGTCGGTCAAATTGTCTGGAGAAGTTCCATGAAACCTGGTCTCCGTTCATGCAGCATGTTAAAGAGCTGAACCTTACATAATACTTTAACAGTTTGGGTTATATTTTTATTTTTACCACCATATGTATGGAGAATTGTTTTTTCTTTTTTTTTTTGTCTGTTTGTATCAATGTATACTATTATGCATCATTGTTCCTTTTTTGAGTTGATTTGTTTTATGTGTGTGTATATATATATACAAGAATGTTTTCACCATTGTTATATTTTATTCATCTGTCTTTGTCAAGCCCTGATTGTTAAGAGGTGGGTGGGGGTCTGGATCTCTGAGACCGCGGGGTGGTTTTCTACGGGGGTGGAGGGCGGGATCTTCCTTTGTTTTTGTATTATACCTTTTATTTTACTTATTTTGTGTGTGTGTTTCAAAATGTATGTCTTAATATCTGAAAATCAATAAAAAGATGTTTAAAAAATAAAAAAAAAAAAAAAAAAATACACATGTAAAAACATTACCTAGAGATACACATGTATAAACATTACCTAGAGATACACATGTATAAACATTACTTAGAGATACACATGTATAAACATTACCTAGAGATACACATGTAAAAACATTAACTAGAGATACACATGTATAAACATTACTTAGAGATACACATGTATAAACATTACCTAGAGATACACATGTAAAAACATTACGTAGAGATACACATGTATAAACATTACGTAGAGATACACATGTATAAACATTACCTAGAGATACACATGTAAAAACATTACCTAGAGATACACATGTAAAAACATTACCTAGAGATACACATGTATAAACATTACTTAGAGATACACATGTATAAACATTACCTAGAGATACACATGTAAAAACATTACTTAGAGATACACATGTAAAAACATTACTTAGAGATACACATGTAAAAACATTAACTAGAGATACACATGTAAAAACATTACTTAGAGATACACATGTAAAAACATTAACTAGAGATACACATGTAAAACATTACCTAGAGTTACACATGTAAAAACATTACTTAGAGATACACATGTAAAACATTACCTAGAGTTACACATGTAAAAACATTAACTAGAGATACACATGTAAAACATTACCTAGAGTTACACATGTATAAACATTACCTAGAGATACACATGTAAAACATTACCTAGAGATACACATGTAAAACATTACCTAGAGATACACATGTATAAACATTACCTAGAGATACACATGTATAAACATTACCTAGAGATACACATGTAAAAACATTACCTAGAGATACACATGTATAAACATTACCTAGAGATACACATGTAAAAACATTACTTAGAGGTACACATGTAAAAACATTACTTAGAGATACACATGTATAAACATTACCTAGAGATACACATGTAAAAACATTACATAGAGATACACATGTAAAACAAGACCTAGAGATACACATGTAAAAACATTACCTAGAGATACACATGTAAAACATTACCTAGAGATACACATGTAAAACATTACCTAGAGATACACATGTATAAACATTACCTAGAGATACACATGTTAAAAACATTACCTAGAGATACACATGTAAAACAAGACCTAGAGATACACATGTAAAACATTACCTAGAGATACACATGTAAAACATTACCTAGAGATACACATGTAAAAACATGTACCTAGAGATACACATGTTAAAAACATTACCTAGAGATACACATGTAAAAACATTACCTAGAGATACACATGTAAAACATTACCTAGAGATACACATGTATAAACATTACCTAGAGATACACATGTAAAAACATTAACTAGAGATACACATGTAAAACATTACCTATAGATACACATGTAAAAACATTACCTAGAGATACACATGTATAAACCTTACCTAGAGATACACATGTATAAACATTACCTAGAGATACACATGTAAAAACATTACCTAGAGATACCAACACGTCCTCACACCCAAGGCGTCAACCGTGCTACGCCGTGCAATGTCCCCCTGGCGTCACTAAGGTAACGTTACAGGGGGGACAAAAACGTCGGTATATGCCTACCCCGGTCACCCAGTAATATACAGAGCACCCCCTGACGTCAAATTCAAACAACCCTGATTACATTTGACGCGTCGCCCACCTCTTCGTTGCCATGGTAACGTGACGTGACGTGTCGCTCTTCTCCTTTAGCTACCGTAATTCTACAACTATGAAGCGCACTTGAAATGTTTAATGTCAACAGTGCGACTCTAACCCCGATTGTGCTTTACGACCTCAAACCACTTTAAGGAGGTACAGAGTGAATATAAATCGGTAAAAATGCTTAATTTTAATTTTTTGAAGCTTGGATTGTTCACGCATCGCGGAAGTCAAGAGGCTCTCGCGGATTAATACATGCTTAAAAGGTCCTGTAAAAGTAAGTAAGTAAGTAAGTAATATTTATTTATATAGCGCTTTTCGAGACCAGGGTCACAAAGCGCTTAAACAATCAAAACAATACTCAAAAAAGTACATACTTTAAAGATCAAGATAATACTGAGAACAACACAGGAGTTCGAGAAATTCAAGGAAAAGCCTGAACAAATAGAAACGTCTTAAGATGTTTCTTAAAGGAGTCAGTAGACTCCATCAAGCGCAAAGAGAGAGAAGATCGTTCCAAAGCTTAGGAGCAACAGCCTGAAAAGATTTCTCTCCTCTGGTCCTGAGCCGTGTGCGTGGAACCATAAGTAGATTCTGATCCACAGACCTCAGAGCCCGAGCTGGGGTGTAAGGCTGGATCAGATCAGTGATGATCAAGGAGGAGCCTGACCATGAATAGATCTGAAAGTAAGAACCAGAATTTTAAGTTGATCCTGAAAGAAACTGGAAGCCAGTGAAGAGTTTTAAGGACCGGAGAGATGTGAGTTCTTCTACTTGAGCGGGTCAGAATTCTCGCTGCAGAGTTCTGAATCAACTGCAGACGAGACAACTCCTTCTTGTTAAGACATGAAAACAAACTGTTACAATAGTCCAGACGAGAAGAAACAAACGCATGGATTACAAGCTCCAGATCATGTTGTGACAACATTTTCCTAAGTTTAGAAAAGTGACTATATTGTATATTTTTAGGTGTTTCAACTCCATAATGTTGACATTGTTTTATGAATGAGTAAAATAAAGTCTGTGCTATTTCGCTTGATCCTCTTTATAATCCGGTGCGCTTTCCTATGAAAATAGAAGCTTTCATTGAGATTGCGTTTATGGACATATGTTTTCTTTTTATTTAGCTGCGATTATAAGCGTCTACGTGACGTTTGTCAACATTAATCGCGATCCTGCAGGGGTGACGTCACACATGCTAATCAACTGATCCTGCAGCGGTGACGTCACACCACAGGAATAAAATGAGATATTGTGCTTGTTTGTTTAAAAGCGCCATGAATACAATTGTAGATGTGTGCTTGTATAAAGACCGAATTAAGTTTAGTTTAAATTTAGCGTCAGCTAAAAAGTTTTCAAATTGCCGCATACGCAACTTCCGGATGATGACGTCACACTTGTTTACAAAGATCGATCGCATTTTATCCTCACGTTTGTGCATAACTTAACCAGGTGCGCGTCACTCGTCTATTGAGGTAAGATATCATTATTGCTTTAAGACTCAGAAATAATGTTTCATTGCGTGTAATGTAACTTTCTGTGGTGCGTTAACACGAGAGCTAGTTCGCTAAAACTTAGCTTTTTAAATTATAATGTAACTCACGCACGTATTTTTTTTGTTATTTTGAAGGACGAAAATATATTTATATTCCAATAAAAAGTTTTCTATATTGGTGGGTCATGGTAGGCGATTTATTTTATTAATATTCAAGATGTTGATTTCATTTATCACTTCCGCATATTAATACAGATAACATATTTATTGTATTTAAGTATATAAGTATACGTTTATTTTAACCCTTTTGGATGAGGGATTTGATCTGTTGTTGTTTTCTTTAAATGAAAGAATATATATAAAATAATAATGAAAAGTATTTTAAATTCCAGCATAAAGAGGTAAACCAGATGGAAACACAATCAAACAATGGATGAAGGAAACATGGAGAGCTTATCTCTGAATGATCACGTATACTTGCTTGTATTTATTGATTTATTATATTTAAAAGGGAGCACTAGAATGTTTTTGTTTTTGCATGGAAGTGACCTGCAAGAACTGCCCAGAACTCCAGACCTGCTTGACATGAAACATTTCTCTCTGTGGTTCCTGGCAAATGATTTCAAATGTGAAGTAAGTGAGTAATATTTGTAACATAGTGAACACAAACTTGTAAACCTACAGCACATCCCATCATGGAAATAATCTAAAATGCAATGTTATGTTCTTTTCTAGGTGAGATGGAGTGCTGCATATCAGGTGCTGGACTAACCATCGGAGGTGGAAGGGGTCAACATGTCAAAAGCAGGTGAGATGTTACATCATACACACTTTGGTCATTAAAATAGTCATGTTTGGTAATAATGATCAATACATTTCTGTGGCAGGACGCACTGACATGCTGACGCTTATGGTCAAGGTTTTCTGGCTTCTGTTGTTGGAAACACTCGGTCGTGCCTGTCAAGGTGGAAGGTACACTAGACTGAGTCTTTTTCAATAGATTTTACACTTCAAATGATCAGAATCAAACGATTTCATTAATACAATATTTTCCAGGTTCTGTTGACTTTCGGACAAAGAGGATTCGACGTTGTTATGGCAGTAAGGAGACGGCAGGAAGTGAAAGATTCTTGAGAAGGAGATGAACCACCTATGGAATTCTCTGTCAAGTCGTTGTGATTCCCTGAAAGAGTTGTCTCGCATGGCAGCGTCACAGCAAGGTAAGAGTTTATTTAGCAAGTGAAGAACAGAAGTACAGCTGATCATTCTTATTGTCTTATTCTTTTAAGATGCACCATGGGCTTGACTGGTGAGGCTTTGAAGGATCTTCAGAGCCTTTGAGGAGCAGCAGCAAGTCAGCATGACGTCACTCGAACCATGACTCGGACCAGAAACTACTACACACAAGTCTTCGATGAGGACGAGTCCATCAACGTCGTGCAGATTCACTCTGATGGTTACTCGTGACATTTGTGACGATCTGTGAACATTTGTTTGATATGAAACCTGTAATAAAGCACAATTTGACATAATTTTGAATAATGCTCGCATAGTATTCATCCCAACATGATCAATGCAGTTGTAACTTCAGAGATGCCTATAATTGATACCAATGAATGCTTAAAAAATTTAAATAAAGTTTTTATGATAACAGTTCATATCTCTTATTATGACAGGTTGATAAAAAGCATCTCATGTACAATATTCATATTGGAGTTAATAGCTTGTCCAGTGTCAAAAGTTAAAAGTTAACTACTATTGGGAATAATTACATCTATAATCACATGTAATCAATAATATGTATTGCATAAGTACAAACATAATCATACATTGGTAATCAATAACATGTACATTAATTGTGTCATGCTCATTTTCAGACCCCCAGGGGCCGCTGGGAATGAACTGGGGCCAAAAACGTGGTTTTCATGACTGTTGCTCTTTTGCTCTTATGTGACCTCTGTGACCCTCAGACATATGAAACTTGGTCTGCCTGACATCTGACACCTCTAAAATCATATGCTCGTGGAACCATAATGATAACTCCTCCCAAACCGGAAGTAGCTTCAGGAAGCACCTAGAAAAACGCCCTTGAAAACATGTGTACATATGGAACATGAAGAACCTCTAAAAGTTTCAGATCATTTAAATTAACAATGGTCGATTTATAGAGCTTCAAAGTCCAGATTTCTCCAAGTTTCCCATGATACCATGGGGCACAGGAAGTTCATAGCAACATCAAACCACCACAGTTCAACTCAGAATGGAGTCTAGAATAACATATCCAAATATCAGCTCTGAGGTCTGAGTAGAAAAAAAGTTCCCAAATCCATTCCTGGAAAATCAGGTCTCGTCATTCTGTCACACTCAGAGACCATCTTGACAGAAGAATGACAACCTCTCCCTCATTTTTGCACCAATGGACACCAGATTTCTTACATAGATACTAGGGGACCGTCAGACTCTGTAAATTAAATTTTATCTTACTAGCTTCACATGGGCCCACGTGACAGTCTCTTGAAGTTATAGAATTAACCCTTTCATGTCCAACAGGCCACAATAGCCAAAATAGGTCAATAGGTCAGAGATTTCTAAAGCTACTTAAACCAAAATTTACATGTTTGATATTTAGTTCATTGTGAACACACACACTAATTTTCAGACCTCCAGGGGCCTCGGACCAGAAACAGGAGGCAAAAAGCACATTTTTTCACAACAGTTGCTATTTTGCTCTAATTTGACCTCTGTGACCCTCAGCCATATGAAACTTGGTCTGTGTGACCTCTGACACCTGCAAAATCATATGCTGGTAGAACCATAATGATAATCCCTCCCAAACCGGAAGTAGCTTCAGGAAGCACCTAGAAAAACACCCTTGAACATATATGTGTACAAATGGAACATGAAGAACCTCTAAAAGTTTCAGATCATTTAAATTAACAATGGTCGATTTATAGAGCTTCAAAGTCCAGATTTCTCCAAGTTTCCCATGATACCATGGGGCACAGGAAGTTCATAGCAACATCAAACCACCACAGCTCAACTCAGAATGGAGTCTAGAATAACATATCCAAATATCAGCTCTGAGGTCTGGTTAGAAAAAAAGTTGCCTAAGTCCATTCCTGAAGGATCAGGGTCTGCATATTCTGTTACACTTAGAGACCATCTTGACAGAAGAATGACAACCTCTCCCTCATTTTTGGACTCATTGAACCACACTTCTCACAGGATAGTAGGAGACCATCTGAATGTGTCATATAAATATCAGCTTTACAACGGCCTTCATGCCTCTTGAAGTTAGAGAATTAACCCTTTGATGTAGTACAGGCCACTACAAACAAATGAATCATGTTGGTGTGTGTAGTTTTCTGATAGTATAACAGCAGTCCTGAGTCACCTATCAATAACATAAATATGTATATTATAAAGTTCAAACATGTACTGTGGGTCTCACAAAGCTTTTAGACGTGCCGTCTTCTATTTCATAGTTTGAGTGTAATTTACAAATAGCTCTTCAGTTGCTATTTTAAACGATGATGATTACTGATGATTTAAATCAATTTTTTACTGTTACCCAGATCACATGGAATGACAACATTATGAAAGTTATTGCAAGTGTGGTGATTTCAAGAAAGCAGTGGTTTATCTCTATTTATATCTTAAATATCTCCACTGTGTTTTGCTGCATGTTTGTTTGTTTATGTTTGTATTTTGTTTATGTACTTTGGGTGTTGATGGTTAATATTGAGTAGTGAAGGGTTAGGTATAGATGAGCTTATGCTTCATCCTTCTTAATTTGGACCTGTTGGGTAAATATTATTGTTTTGACTATAATTATTGTTTGACTAATGTCATTGGTTTTGTTTGTTTGTCTTAAGTTTACTTTCTTATGCAACATGTTTCAAATAAAGCATTAATTAATTCATGATTCATTAACATATGATGTCTGCTTTGTCTGAATATTGTTCATGTTGAACTCTATGTCGATCTCAAACACATTTTAACACTTTTAACACATTACCTGCACTGATGATGAATACTATGGGATGTTATTCAAAATGAAATCAAATTGTGCTTTATTACAGGTTTCATATCAAACAATTGTTCACAGATCGTCACAAATGTCACGAGTAACCATCAGAGTGAATCTGCATGACGTTGATGGTCTTTCCTCATCGAAGACTTGTGTGTAGTAGTTTCTGGTCCGAGTCATGGATCGAGTGACGTCATGCTGACTTGCTGCTGCTCATCAAAGGCTCTGAAGATCCTTCAAAGCCTCACCAGTCAAGCCCATGGTGCATCTTAAAAGAATAGGACAATAAGAATGAGCAGCTGTACTTCTGTTCTTCACTTGCTAAATAAACTCTTACCTTGCTGTGACGCTGCCATGCGAGACAACTCTTTCAGGGAATCACAACGACTTGACAGAGTCCAGAGGTGGTTCATCTCCTTCTCAAGAATCTTACACTTCCTGCTGTCTCCTTACTGCCATAATAACGTTGAATGCTCTTTGTCTGAAAGTCAACAGAACCTGGAAAACATTGTATTAATGAAGTCGTATAATTCTGATCATTTGAAGTGTAAAATCTATTGAAAAAGACTCTTCAGTCTAGTGTACCTTCCACCTTGACGGGCACGACCAAGTGTTTCCAACAACAGAAGCCAGAAAACCTTGACCATAAGCGTCAGCATGTCAGTGCGTCCTGCCACAGAAATGTATTGATCATTATTACCAAACATGACTATTTTAATGACCAAAGTGTGTATGATGTAACCATCTCACCTGCTTTTGACATGTTGACCCCTTCCACCTCCGATGGTTAGTCCAGCACCTGATATGCAGCACTCCATCTCACCTAGAAAAGAACATAGAATTGCATTTTAGATTATTTCCATGATGGGATGTGCTGTAGGTTTACAAGTTTGTGTTCACTATGTTACAAATATTACTCACTTACTTCACATTTGAAATCATTTGTCAGGAACCACAGAGAGAAAGGTTTCATGTCAAGCAGGTCTGGAGTTCTGGGCAGTTCTTGCAGGTCACTTCCATGCAAAAACAAAACAAAAACATACTAGTGCTCCCTTTTAAATATAATAAATCAATAAATATAAGCAAGTATACTTGATCATTCAGAGATAAGCTCTCCAAGTTTCCTTCATCCATTGTTTGATTGTGTTTCCATCTGGTTTACCTATTTATGCTGGAATTTAAAATATGTTTCATTATAATTTTATATATATTCTTTCATTTAAAGAAAACAACAAAAGAATAATAAATAAAAAGTATAATTTAAAAAGCTAAGTGTTAGCGAACTAGCTCTCGTGTTAACGCACCACAGAAAGTTACATTACACGTAATGAAACCTTATTTCTGAGTCGACTTAAAGCAATAATGATATCTTACCTCAATAGACGAATGACGCGCACCTGGTTCCGTCAAGTTACTGAACAAACGTGTGGACAAAATGCTATCGATCTTTGTCAACAAGCGTGACGTCATCATCCGGCGTTTGGACGCGTGTGTGACGTCACCTCTGCAGGATCGCGATTACTGTTGACAAACGTCACGTAGACGCTCAATAAACTAAAGCTAAATAAAAAGAAAACATATGTCCATAAATGCAATCTCAATGAAAGATTCTATTTTCATAGAAAAGCACCGGATTATAAAGAATAAGCATGTATTAATCCGCGAGAGCCTCTTGACTTCCGCGATGCGTGAACAATCCAAGCTTCAAAAAATTAAAATTAAGCATTTTTACCGATTTATATTCACTCTGTACCTCCTTAAAGTGGTTTGAGGTCGGTAAGCAAAATCGGGGTTAGAATCGCACTGTTGACATTAAACATTTCAAGTGCGCTTCATAGTTGTAGTATTACGGTAGCCAAAGGAAAGCAGGGGGGTGCTCTGTATATTACTGGGTGACCCGGGTCGGCAAATACCGCCCTTTTTGTCCTCCCTGTAGCGTTGCCTTATTGACGCCAGGGGGACATTGCACGGCGTAGGACGGTGTGACGCCTTGGGTGTGAGGACGTGTTGGTTTATCAAACACGTCCTCACACCCGAGGCGTCATACCGTCCTACGGCGTGCAATTCCCCCCAGGCGTCACTAGAGTGACGTTAGAGGGGGGACAAAAACGTCGGTTTTAGCCTACCCGGGTCACCCAGTATTATACCGACGTCGGGGATTAGGGTAACATTTGACGCGTTGCCCAACTATTGTTGCCATGGTAACGTGGCGTCACACTGTTGTCATTTGGCTACCGTAATTCTAAAACTATGAAGCGCACTTGAAATGTTTAATGTTCTACCCCCGATTGTCCTGTAAAAGTGAATATATTGTATATTTTTAGGTGTTTCAACTTCATAATGTTGACATTGTTTTATGAATGAGAAAAATAAAGTCTGGATGAGCTATTAGTGTAAATAAAGTATTTTAATTTAGTTTAGTGAATTGTATAATAAAGTATTAAATGATTTAATATTAAAAAATAAACCTTTAAATAAATAAAGTATTAAATGATTGAATATTAAAAAATAAAACTTTAAAAATGATTAAATGATTAAATATTAAAAAATGAACCTTTAAATAAAGTATTGAATGATTGGATATTAAAAAATAAACCTGTCAAGTCCAACTCTTGTTCAGGTTCAAAGGACACAAGAAAAACTCAAATGTTTAATTCAATCACTTCTATTTTCTTTATTGTCAGTAATTAGGTTGTAAACCTATAAAGATAAACAAACCATTTTAATTATCCATTTAAATTAAACATTCTAAATTCATTTTAAATTCACTTAAACATTCAAACATGTTGAATTCATTCAAACAATAACATTTTAAATTCATTTAAACATTTGAATATTTTAAATTCATTTAAACATCTTAAATATTTTAAATGAATCAACAAGCACTAAATCTAATTTCTTGAATTTTCCAAACTCAGTTCCTTAACTAATATTTAAAGCAGTTAAACATCCATTCGAACATCTCAGAAGCATTCAATCAATACACAATCAAAGTAAAGAAAACATTTCACCGACCATTGGCGTCTTTGGACTGAAGCCATTGTTGTGAACTTGGAGCGTCTTCTCTCTCTGACTGACTGACTGACTGAGACCCTCCATTACCTCACAGTTCACAGGTGCTGCTCATTAGTGACAATGACTGAAGCAGCTGCTGCTGGTGCACTCTGGGAAATGTGGTTCTTTCACACACTGAGATCCAGCTGAACGATTGAATATTAAAAAATTAACCTTTAAATAAAGTATTAAATGATTGAATATTAAAAAATAAACCTTTAAATAAAGTATTAAATGATTGAATATTTATAAATAAACCTTTAGATAAATAAAGTATTAAATGATTGAATATTTATAAATAAACCTTTAAATAAAGTATTAACTGATTGAATATTAAAAAATAAACCTTTAAATAAATAAAGTATTAAATGATTGAATATTAAAAAATAAACCCTTAAATAAATAAAGTATTAAATGATTAAATATTAAAAAAGAAACCTTTAAATAAAGTATTAAATGATTCAATATTAAAAAATAAACCTTTAAAAATGATTAAATGATTAAATATTAAAAAATGAACCTTTAAATAAAGTATTGAATGATTGGATATTAAAAAATAAACCTGTCAAGTCCAACTCTTGTTCAGGTTCAAAGGACACAAGAAAAACTCAAATGTTTAATTCAATCACTTCTATTTTCTTTATTGTCAGTAATTAGGTTGTAAACCTATAAAGATAAACAAACCATTTTAATTATCCATTTAAATTAAACATTCTAAATTCATTTTAAATTCACTTAAACATTCAAACATGTTGAATTCATTCAAACAATAACATTTTAAATTCATTTAAACATTTGAATATTTTAAATTCATTTAAACATCTTAAATATTGTAAATGAATCAACAAGCACTAAATCTAATTTCTTGAATTTTCCGAACTCAAATGAAATGTTATTTTATCAAAACCCATTGATCACAAAATCCATATAATGCTGCAATGTGTTCCTTAACTAATATTAAACGCAGTTAAACATCCATTCGAACATCTCAGAAGCATTCAATCAATACACAATCAAAGTAAAGAAAACATTTCACCGACCATTGGCGTCTTTGGACTGAAGCCATTGTTGTGAACTTGGAGCGTCTTCTCTCTCTGACTGACTGACTGACTGAGACCCTCCATTACCTCACAGTTCACAGGTGTTGCTCATTAGTGACAATGACTGAAGCAGCTGCTGCTGGTGCACTCTGGGAAATGTGGTTCTTTCACACACTGAGATTCAGCTGAACGATTGAATATTAAACAATTAAACTTTAAATAAAGTATTAAATGACTCAATATTAAAAATTAAACCTTTAAATAAATAATGTAAAATGATTCAATATTAAAAATTAAACCTTTAAATAAATAAAGTATTAAATGATTCAATATAAAAAAGAAACCTTTAAATAAATAAAGTATTAAATGATTAAATATTAAAAAGAAACCTTTAAATAAAGTATTAAATGATTCAATATTAAAAAATAAACCTTTGGATAAAGTATTAAATGATTCAATATAAAAAAGAAACCTTTAAATAAATAAAGTATTAAATGATTAAATATTAAAATATAAACCTTTAGATAAAGTATTAAATGATTCAATATGAAAAAGAAACCTTTAAATAAATAAAGTATTAAATGATTAAGAATTAAAAAAGAAACCTTTAAATAAAGTATTGATGATATTAATGATTCAATGTTAAAAAATAAACTTTTGAGTTCCGGTGACGCCATGACACAGGCAACAGTGTAGAACTTCAGCTCCGTCATTAAAACTAAGAAAACTAACTAAACTGAATTTGCTCGTCAAAAAAGACACGAACAACATCAACCTCATTCAGAGGAAAGGGAACGAGTCGACAAGACAAATTGGACAAGAACTTGAAAATAACATGATATCGCTGACGAGCCGGAGTCGAGGCTAATGGCGGAGCTAACCAGCCTCCGTGAAGAGAGAAGGCCAGAGTCACACCAGACTCTGACTGAACTGGAGACTTCACTTCAAGAACTCAAGTTATCAAGCAGCTGGAGGAGCGACAACACAAACACAATAAGTTGTGGTGAAGAGACACAGAAGCTACACGGACAAACCTTCCTTATCTTCTGAACGAGAAGCGAGCCTGACAGCCCGGAATGAGTAAAATAGGTCGCGAAGAAAAAATCTCCGGATATATCAAGTTCCAGAAGGAGCTGAGGGTGAGAACATGAAGAGTTTTCTGCAACAAATGTTGAAGTCGACCATTAACTACCACCATTAACTTTCAAATGAAGAGAGCGACTCTGACGCTGCACCGAGTTCGATAGTGGTGAGGTTTCTGGACTTCTCTAGCAAAGGTTTCTGGACTTCTCTAGCAAAGGTTTCTGGACTTCTCTAGCAAAGGTTTCTGGACTTCTCTACCAAAGGTTTCTGGACTTCTCTAGCAAAGGTTTCCGGACTTCTCTAGCAAAGGTTTCTGGACTTCTCTACCAAAGGTTTCTGGACTTCTCTACCGAAGGTTACTGGACTTCTCTAGCAAAGGTTTCTGGACTTCTCTAGCAAAGGTTTCTGGACTTCTCTAGCAAAGGTTTCTGGACTTCTCTACCAAAGGTTACTGGACTTCTCTAGCAAAGGTTTCTGGACTTCTCTACCAAAGGTTTCTGGACTTCTCTACCAAAGGTTTCTGGACTTCCCTTGCAAAGGTTACTGGACTTCTCTAGCAAAGGTTTCTGGACTTCTCTACCAAAGGTTACTGGACTTCTCTACCAAAGTTTTCTGGACTTCTCTACCAAAGGTTTCTGGACTTCTCTACCAAAGGTTTCTGGACTTCTCTACCAAAGGTTTCTGGACTTCTCTAGCAAAGGTTTCTGGACTTCTCTACCAAAGGTTTCTGGACTTCTCTACCAAAGGTTTCTGGACTTCTCTACCAAAAGTTTCTGGACTTCTCTACCAAAGGTTTCTGGACTTCTCTAGCAAAGGTTTCTGGACTTCTCTAGCAAATGTTTCTGGACTTCTCTACCAAAGGTTACTGGACTTCTCTAGCAAAGGTTTCTGGACTTCTCTTCCAAAGGTTTCTGGACTTCTCTAGCAAAGGTTTCTGGACTTCTCTAGCAAAGGTTTCTGGACTTCTCTAGCAAAGGTTACTGGACTTCTCTACCAAAAGTTTCTGGACTTCTCTACCAAAGGTTTCTGGACTTCTCTAGCAAAGGTTTCTGGACTTCTCTACCAAAGGTTTCTGGACTTCTCTACCAAAGGTTTCTGGACTTCTCTACCAAAAGTTTCTGGACTTCTCTACCAAAGGTTTCTGGACTTCTCTAGCAAAGATTTCTGGACTTCTCTAGCAAAGGTTTCTGGACTTCTCTACCAAAGGTTACTGGACTTCTCTAGCAAAGGTTTCTGGACTTCTCTTCCAAAGGTTTCTGGACTTCTCTAGCAAAGGTTTCTGGACTTCTCTACCAAAGGTTACTGGACTTCTCTACCAAAAGTTTCTGGACTTCTCTACCAAAGGTTTCTGGACTTCTCTACCAAAAGTTTCTGGACTTCTCTACCAAAGGTTTCTGGACTTCTCTACCGAAGGTTTCTGGACTTCTCTACCAAAAGTTTCTGGACTTCTCTACCAAAGGTTTCTGGACTTCTCTACCAAAGGTTTCTGGACTTATCTACCAAAAGTTTCTGGACTTCTCTACCAAAAGTTTCTGGACTTCTCTACCAAAGGTTTCTGGACTTCTCTACCAAAAGTTTCTGGACTTCTCTACCAAAGGTTTCTGGACTTCTCTACCAAAGGTTTCTGGACTTCTCTACCAAAGGTTTCTGGACTTCTCTACCAAAGGTTTCTGGACTTCTCTTAATGATTCAATATTAAAAAATAAACCTTTAAATAAGGTATTAAATGATTCAATATTAAAAAATAAACCTTTATATAAAGTATTAAATGGGCTTCCGGGAGAACACCGATGTGATGGCAGCGTGGTGAAGAAGCTCTCAATAGAACCTGATAAATTTACTAAATAACCACAGAAATTTCTAAAGATTTTACATTTTAATCAAAGGGGGCAAGAATTCTTCCGTGATTTGGACCCGAAAGACAAGTGTCTCAAAGGACAGCGAAAACACCTGTAGCGGCGCAGACAACGAAGCTAACGAACCAACATGGCCGACATGGATCTCATCCTGCAAGAACTGAGAGGTTCCGACAGGAGAGTAAAACTCAATTTCAATCATTAAAAGAAGATGTTGAAGCTCAAGACAAGGATGGAAGAGGCATAGGGACGGATTGTGACGGCAGAAGAAAGGCTTCAGAACATCGAGGAAGTTGCTACAGAGATGCTAAAGCTACACGCGAGAGTCGAGGAGAAGATGGTGGACTTGGAAAGCCGATCTAGAAGGGAAAATATACGGATCTATGGCGTTCCGGAGGAGGCTGAGGAGTCATCCTCCATGATAACATTTCTGGAGAACTTGCTTCTGACGGACTTGGGACGACAGAGAGCGGAGCTGAGGATGGAGAGAGCGACGCTGGACCTCAGCTGCCCGACAGCAAGACCTCCATCGTCGTCAAGTTTCTGAGTTTCACTACGAAAGAATCGATTCTTCGCAAGGTGTGGCAGAGCAGAGGATTCTCCTGGAAATCTAACCAAATCAACATGGTTCATGATTATCCTCCAGCCATCATCAAACAGCGGCGCGAGTCTGCAGAAGTGCGCAAAGTTCTGAAGGAAAACCAAGTTCAATTTCAGACTCTCTTCCCGGCCAGACTACGAGTGAAATACAAAGACGGAACCAGAACCTACAGTGGAGGAAGCAACGGAGGATATGAGAAAACGATTCGACGTCACACTGGTCAGACCAGAGTCACTGAGACACTTCCACGTCAGGATCAGAGCTACAAGGAGAAACTTTCAGAAGATCCTCACCTGCTCCGCCCATCAACTGACTCTCCATCAGCGGTTTGTGACACGAATATTATTATTATTCATTCATAATTAACATCATCGGAAGGAAAACGCAGGAGAATTGAAAAGGTTAGTTTGAGACTCTTGCTTTAAGTCATGGTGCCTCACACCTAAGGGCCCCCTGCGGATTGGGATGGGGGGGTTTCCCTTCAAGCCACCTAATGTGGCTGAACAGGGTCAGTTCCTGAGACCCCTCCTTTGGGAGTCACTCAAATGGTTTATTAAGTTGAATGTATTATTGAGTTTGTTTGTTTTTTCTGGCTTTGTTTATTCGTTTTTTGAGGGGGGGAGGGAGCTTTGAACCAGTTTTGTGAAATTGTTGGAAAAGGACACCAGTAATGGATAAAAGATCAATAAATATTGTGTCGTTTAACATTAACGGCGTATTCAACCCAGTTAAGAGGGCGAAGATATTGTCAAAACTTAAAATTCACGTTGCTTTCTTACAAGAAACACATCTTGATGACACAGAACATGGTAAACTGAATAAATCAGGATTTAAACACGTCTATTTTGCTTCTCATAGTTCAGGAAGAAGGAGGGGAGTGTGATCCTCATAGATAACAGTAAATTACCAGCACATTTCAGAGTATAAAGATAATGAAGGTAGATTTATAATAATTACAGGTAAAGTTGAAGAGGAATTGGTGAGCTTCTTTAACGTGTATGTTCCACCTGGAGCGACTGGTTATTTAAACGTTTACTTGAAATAATGACAACAAAAAGCCAAAGGATGTTGATTTGTGGGCGACTTCATTATTCGACTTAACCCCAAAATGGACTAATCTAATGGCAAGTCAGACACAAGAAACATCAACAAAATGTTCAACAATATTATGGAAGAAGTGGGAATTATTGATACTTGGAGAGAGTTGAACTCAAAAAACCAAGAATATACACATTACTCAGCAGCTCATAATGTTTACTCTCGCATTGACTATTTCTTCATGCTTAAAACGGATCAAAGGGTAAATAAGTGTGAAATAGGCCCCAGTAGTGTTTCCGACCACGGTCCGGTCTACATGACGGTTGGTCTGGGAAAAAGCGTAGATCTACAGTCTGGAGACTAAATTCAAACATTCTAAATAGCCACGCTATTAAAGATAAACTGAAAGCTGAAATTGAAGACTATTTAGAATTAAATGATAACAAGGAAGTATCACCACCTATATTATGGGATGCTCTTAAGGCTGTGTTGAGGGGTAAAATAATTTCTATCTCTTCATATGAGAAGAAACTTAGACAAAAAGAACTTATGGAACTAGAAGACAAACTGAGGACAACTCAAAGGAAACACTCCCAGTCCTTAGATGATGACACTAAATTGAAAGTCCAAAAATTAAGAAAAGAAATAGATGAAATAAATATACAGGAAATACAAAAAAAACTACTTTTCACCAAGCAAAAATACTACGAGGCTGGTGGAAAATCTATGAGGCTCCTGTCCTACAAGTTGAGAAAACAGCAAGCTGACCGGTCTATACACAAAAGTGGAAACTAATCAACAAAACATTCAGAAATGTTTCTTCAAATTTTATGAAAAGCTCTATTCTCAACCTGAAACAGCTAATGTCCACCAGATTGACAAATTCTTATCCCAAATTGAGCTTCCAAAGGTTAACAATGAACAAAACGAAAAATTAACATCAAAAATCACAGAAGATGAACTTCGATCAGCAATTAAAAGATTAAAAGGAGGGAAATCCCCCGACAGATGGATTTACCTCCGAGTGGTACAAAATAATGCAAGATCAACTAATTACTACACTCCTGAGAACATTTAACTGGGTTTTAGAACATAAAGTTGTACCTCATGGAGCGAAGCGATCATATCTGTCATTCCCAAAGAAGGGAAAGATACTATGGAATGTGGGAATTATCGTCCAGTGAGTGTTTTGAACATTGATTATAAACTGTTCACCTCCATACTTACAAGAAGAATTGAACCAATCTTACCGAAATTAATTCATGAGGATCAGACAGGCTTTGTTGGAAATAGACAAACTCAAGATAGCATCAGGAGAGCATTACACATTATAAGACAAGCTGGGAATCAAAACTTGGAAACGTTGTTACTGAGTCTGGACGCAGAAAAGGCGTTCGACTCGGTAAGTTGGTCATTTTTATATAAAGTTTTATCAAAATTTGGATTTCATGAAACTATAATTGATACTTTTGCAGCATTGTACAAAAAACCAACGGCTAGAATTTAGATGAATGGAGATTTAACCAAATCATTTGTTGTGGAGAGAGGAACAAGACTGTTGTGCGTCACCACTTTTGTTTGCCATTTTCATAGAACCTCTGGGTCAATGGATCAGGCAGAGGGCAGAAATCCAAGGGGTCATGATGTCCACGGGGGAGCAAAAGCTTGCGTTGTTTGCTGATGATTTACTGTTGACCATAACACAACCTACTCAGACACTCCCCAAAGTGATGGAGATGTAATCAGCTACAAAATTAATCATGCCACCTAGGGGATTCTTGAGGTGCTTTTTCCTCAGATTTTGTGCCCAATAAAAGGGACGGCAGATTTAAGACTTGGATCTTAAAAGGTATAACTGATTATCAATCATTTATTCACAAAGGGAATTTTCAGAGTTTTGAAAACCTTCAGAAAAAACACGGTTTAGAAAAAAAAGAATTTTTACAGATACTTACAAGTCAGAAATTATTTTAATCAAAATTTGAAAAAGCCAATTGATGCATGTGAAAAAGGATTACTACAGATTTTTATTTCATTATTGGAGGCAAATAATAGCAATAAAATAGTATCTAAATTGTACAAAGGAATTCTACAATCTAAACAAGAGAACACAGGATATATAAGGCAGTGATGGGAAAAGGATGGAGATATGTATCAATCACAAATGAGAGCTGGGAAAAAAATTGTCATCTACAATGGTTTTCAACAAGATCAAATACATGGCGGGAGTTCTGTTGGAAGAATATTATTCGATTTTTTAATCACACCTGTTCAAAAAAACACGGATGAAGCATGTTGGAGACTTTGCGGGTATAATGGAGCAAATCACTGGCATGTCTTTTGCAGCTGCAGTGGAATCAAAACTTTTTGGACAGAGATCCACAGCCATATTAACAACATTTTTGGTGTGAATCTTCCCTGTAAAGGTGAAAACATGTACCTGGTGACCTACCAACCGAAAACTGGAACAATGGAGACAAGAATTTTTTTTTTCATATTGTTGGCAGCGAGTAAAAAATGTATCACGAGGAAGTGGTTCCAAGTTGAACCACGACAGAACTGGATAGACATCATTTACGACATCTATAAAATGGAGAAGTTATCCTTTGACCTCCAAACAGAAATGGACAAGTTCTACAGGATGTGGAACAAATGGGCAGAATATGTCAAACCAACTAGAAGTGATTTCGTTTAAGGAGATATGTCATTTTATTTTCCATTCTGTCTGTTTAGATGCATTTACTTTCTTTTTCTTACTCTTGAAAAATATATGTATTTTGTAAATTTTATGTAATTTGTTTTTCATTACTATTACTTTGTATTTCATCTTTCTTTTCAATCTGTACTTTATACTTGCATGTACTATTTTGTTCTGAAAAAATTAAAATTAAAAATTAAAAAAAAAAAAGAAATGGTGGATCTTTAATGTAGAATATTCAGGTTAACGCCTCTAGTCACTTGTACATGTAGGATTGGTCAGTAACTGTAAACACTTGATTCTAAGATGGCCTGTTGTGTCTTTCAGTGTGAGTTCTCACACAGGTGTCCACAGACTTGTTGGGAATCTTGGATTGTTTAATCTTTCTGTGTGTGTGACCTGACCTGTGGATGTGAACCTGAGTAGTTTGAGTTTAGTTTAAGTGAATGCAATGCAAGACAATGATTATTTAATATGAATTAAATATGAAAGATTATCAGTTAATCAAGTCACTATTTGAAATGTGTGTTAAATCATCTAGATTACAGTAAAGTTGTCATTTCCTTACAGTTAAAAAAAAAAACATGTTTGTTTGTGAGCACAAACTCTTCTGGAGGGGGAGCGTTGACGGATAAGGTCAAAGGTCAAACTCTGGGACTCGATCCAACATGGCTACCGAGTGCTGCGGGACAGACTCCGGGTTCTCAACTGTCCCTCTCTCCCGTCCAGGTCACACAACAACAAGTCTCTGCTGCTTAGACTCGTAGCCAACCGGTCCGACTCTCGTAGGGACCTTCTTGTCGGGGACCGGACCTCCCGGCCTATATTGAAGTAAAGATTTTGTTGAATATATATTGATATAGAGCCAGTATCCACTTCTTTGAAAAACTTCTTTAGCGAGGTAAAAAGGAAGGAGCAGCCCCGTTTTCGGCGACCATGGATGTCGGCTCGTCTGGTGAGCGTTGTTGACGTACTCCCCCGTCAACAGTGCATCATTGAGCTCGTCCTGAAACATAGGAAAGAGATGAACAGCATCGCATTCTCTGGACAAAGCAGAAACAATACATTCCTCAATAATTTTTTCTCAGTAATGGAATGACACAGCAGCAACCTAGTGCTAGGACTCCAGAAACAGTCAGTAGGGTAGTACCTACAGACATAATTACCCCCTTACATTTACCAAATAGATCAGACAGATAGTCAGACACAGGATTGCTTATACCTGATTCACGAGCTGTTTTCTCCGCCAATAATCTTAACTCATTCAACGCAATCTGGACAGAGCCCCCTTCAGCAGTGTTGTTCGGCAGAACCGTGCAACAAGAATCACCAAACATTTAACACACACCCCCTTTATTAGCCAGTAAGTAAGTAAGTAGTAAGTAAGTCATTCTTATTTGTATAGCGCTTTTCTAGACCAAGGTCACAAAGCGCTTAAACAATCAAAACAATATTCAATAAAGTATATACTTTAAAGATCAAGATAAAACTGATAACACAACAGGAGCTCCAGAAAATCAAGGAAAAGCCTGAACAAATAGAAACTTCTTAAGATGTTTCTTAAAGGAGTCAGTAGATCCATCAAGCGCAAAGAGAGAGAAGATTGTTCCAGAGCTTAGGAGCAACAGCCTGAAAATATTTCTCTCCTCTGGTTCTGAACCGTGTGCGTGGAACCATAAGTAGATTCTGATCCACAGACCTCAGAGCCCGAGCTGGGGTGTAAGGCTGGATCAGATCAGTGATGTAAGGAGGAGCCTGACCATGAATAGCTCTGAAAGTAAGAACCAGCATTTTAAAGTTGATCCTAAAAGTAACATGTCTTAAGCAAGCCGATTCTGATAAGTCATAAGAGAATTCTGGTAAAGCTCATCGGTTAAACCTTGAATTGCATTCCGGGTGAGATTCTGCAACATCTGAATATTAAAATGGAGAAAATTGATTCTGTTGATATTCTTATTGACAGTGACCCAAACAAAGATAGACTCAAATCCTGATAGTATCTCATTAGCCATTTTGTACTCTTCAAGCACCCCCCTAGGTACCCCAATAGCGTCATAGTAAGTGATACCTCCTTCTGAAAGATCTAAATCTACATCAGGAGGAATAGTACTGTCAGACACAACGCCATACAATAAATCTAGAGCGTGGCAGTTTCGGGGATTCTCAGTCATCATCAAAGCCAGCATACAGAAAAATCCAGCCGGATCATCTATATGATGCAAAGGAGCAGGTGTGGTGTACAACGTTGGTCTAGCCCGAGAACACATTATGCAGTCATATTTCTTATATTGTTTAGCAGTTAGATGGATCCATTTTAACCACATGTTTTCTTCATAATATCCTGTTTCGGTTGCCATAATATTCATTATATCTAATTTAGAAGTGCGTTTCTTAGTTACATCCAGGAAGAATATACCTATTGGATCATTTACATTTTCCCAGCTTCCTAAACCATACAGTCCAGTGTCTTTGAGTTCAGGGGATGAAAGATGAACAGAAAGAGGATTACATCGATTTTTAACACAATTTGGTTGGGCCGTCATTTTAGTTATTGAGATTCTTTGGGCCAGTGGATTGAGATCAGTTGAATGACAATTCCATCTGGAGGGGCCAGTGTTAGCAACAACACTCTTTCAGGATGAACAAAGTGAATCGGTATTAGATCGAATAATGTTTATGATGCATTCACGGGTGGTACATTTTGCAACAGACCTGCTGAGGTTGCAAAGTGAATCAATCTTACAATTAGGATGCCAGACCAGACAGAGATACTTTGGGTTTGGTCGCCAAATGGCATTGTTTGTGCGGTATCCACAATCGGCAACAGAACAGTAGTCAATTTGAAATGTCAGATCCTTTCCTTCCTTGGTGTTGTAGATAGGAGCATAGTTTGGGGCCTGACGCTTTTATCTTGCAGACAAATTCATGGGCTTGGCCAATACTACAGATTTTGTTTTGATCTGGGCTGTAGCAGAATCAGTGGCCTTAGTGAATGTATCTGAGATAGAGAAATTTGTTTCCAGTATGAGTATCAGAATTATTATTTTAGCTAAAATTCTGAACATTCTTGGTCTCTTTAAGGGATGCCAGGTCTTTTGGCTGTTGTCTGACATATTGCTTTTAGGTCAGATCTGATATCAGAGAGGGATCTTTTGGGATCCTCAGCTTTTGCACAGTGGCTGAGATGTATCCAATTGGAGGGCTTTCCCTCCTTCAAAACCTTAATGGAATGAGTTTTGGCTTCCAACACTTCAAACGGACCCTTCCACTTTGGAAGACTCCAGTGAACTCTAAAGGGTTTCTGCCAGATCCAATCCCCTGGCTTCAGTTGTAGATCTCCTTCCTCCAGGTCCCTCTGAAGGATTTCCGGCACCTGGTGAGTGAGAGCTTGTGCAATCTTATTCAAGGCAGAGATATAATCTGAAAGATCAACTCTAATGTCTTCAAGGGAACCGTCCGGTTCTCTAAACGGACCAGATGTGCTAGGTCCAGGCATCAACCGTCCGGTCAATACCTCATGAGGGGAGAGACCTAAATTCTCGTTAGGGCAAGATCTCATTGCCATCATCGCTAATGGCAATGGATCAAGCCACTTCAGTTTAGTCCCCACACACTGTTTTGCCAACATCCTCTTGAGTGTCCCATTGGCTCACTCAACCAGACCTTGCGAAGCAGGATGATACTCAGAACCAAAACTATGTTTGATGCCAAAGAAGTCTTCCACTGTTTTCAAGTCTTTGTTAGAAAAGTGTGTACCATTATCAGACCTAATGCGCCTAGGAAGGCCAAACCAAGGCATCAACCACTTAATCACTTCCGCTGCCAATTTAGTTCTAGTGGGAACAGCCTCAACCCACCTAGAAAACACATCCACACACACCAGTAGGTATCTCAAACCTTTTACCCTGTTGTCAAGTCCCATGTCTGTGAAGTCAATAACAATCTCCTTCCATGGACCACTAGGGGGCGGAAATGAACCCATCCCCACTTTGAGGGTAGCTCTAGGATTGTACTGTTGACATGCCTGACACTCCAAAACAGTCAGTTTAGCCATCATTCAAATAGGGACGCCACCAGAACCTTTCAATTTTCGACATCATTTTCTTGTTGGAAACATGACCAAGATGATGACTCTCTTGCCACAAACTCGTTAGTAGAACCGCTGGAGCAATAAGTCTCCCATCACTATGCCTCCAGAGTTTACCCACTTTCACAGCACCTCTGTTCAACCAAAAAGATTTTTCTTCAGGACTGGCTGAAGATTTCAACTTTTCAACTGTTTCTTCAGAAATGGCGGAAGAAACCTCCCCCTGAAGGACCGGTAAAGCAACCATCAAATTAGCACGATAGCTAGCCGCTAGCTTAGCGGCCTTGTTAGCTTCAGCATTACCTTTAGAAACCACAGAAGTCCCTGATTGATGACCTTTGCATTTCAATACTGCAACCTCACGTGGTGATGATAAACCCATCAAAAAGTCATTCATTTCAGAGAGATGTTTAATTGGAGCCACTGTGGCTGTAACAAACCCTTTCCTCTTCCAATGAGGAAGATCAATATAGACAGCATGATGCTGAGTCAGTATAGATATTAGCAGTTTTTCCAGAGGCCAAAAAAAAAGAATACATTATTTCCTGTGGCTCCACCCATTCATTCCTGTAGACCCTCTGCAATGGCTGCTCAAAATCCTGACCCCTATGAAGAAGCTAAAGCTGCATTATCACGCCACTGTGTCACAGATTTTGATACAGATTTGAATACATCAAAGACAATGGTAAAACAATGTCCTCAGATAAACAATCAGATGATATCTGATATTCAAGCTCCACTTGTCACCATGGTTTCTGGGATGCTTGATTTGGTTAGCACTAATGACAGAAACCGAAACCTGAGAAAGTGGTTGAAAGCCGAATTCCAAGACGCAGAGTTGACTGAGGAAATGCCAAATCAGGATCCGACAAGAAATATACGTGCCCAAATGTCAGCTGCAAATACTTGTAGTACTCCCGCAGGTAAGGCTGAGCAAGCCTCAAGGGACCAGCTATGTGAGTTAATCCCACCTGTTGCATTTAGTTCGCTTCACATGACTGCACATGATGGTTCTCCAACTGCAAAATCGGAAGCATGTGACTTTGTTGAAGGTGATCCTGAAAATGAAGATTTTCTGGCGCCAGTAGTTACCCAACCTCCTAGAGGTGCAAAGTCTAAGACTCGAATAAGCCGAAACGTGAATATAATTTACGATCACTAAAAGAGTATGCAAGGAACCCTTCCTGTGGTACTCCTCAAATGCCCATGGTTTCTTTTCCTAACAATCCTACACAAGCCCTATACTCTCCTTACACTCGTAAGGATTTGCAGTCAATAGTGGAGAATATGCCTCCACTCTCTCAGGGAGGTGCACCTTGGACTCGTAGCATTGAACATCACACTATGGGCGACAAACTGTGTATGAGAGATTTCCGCATCATCACTTCCAGGGCTGCTGGCGCAACGGCTGCAGCTAATATTGAACAGGAAGCAAATACTCAAGACGTCAATCCTGACGATCCTTTCGAAGTATCACCGCGTGGCTGTGTATAATGCTATCAGACGACAGTTTCCTGTCTGCTTCACTTCTGCTTCACAACTTTCTAATCTGCCACCGAAGCCAATGGAGGAACCTGGAGAGTACATACACCGGTGTCTCCAGATGTGGCAAGACTTAACTGGAGCTGAACCTCGCCATGATCAGTCCACCCGAATAGTGTTCCGCATGAATATGTGTTTACTATGTTGCTTTCTCACCAAATGTAATCTTTGTGTGGCACTATAGGGATGATAGTTTAGCATGCTTAGTTTATAATCAGATTCGCGATTATTTTGAAATCAGACTTGTCTTTGTTTTAAGCATCATTATTTCATGATGCAATCAGGGGGAATGTAAGGAAATGACAACTTTACTGTAATCAATCATCTAGATTTAACACACATTTCAAATAGTCACTTGATTAACTGATAATCTTACATATTTAATTCATGTTAAATAATCATGGTCTTGCATTGCATTCACTTAAACTAAACTCAAACTACTCAGGTTCACATCCACAGGTCAGGTCACACACACAGAAAGATTAAACAATCCCAGATTCCCAGCAAGTCTCTGGACACCTGTGTGAGAACTCACACTGAAAGACACAACAGGCCAGCAAGTCGCTGGGAACAGTTTCTCTCTCTAGAAAACAACAACCTTTGGTAAATTTCCACTACGACCACGTGCGACGGCCATCTTAGAATCAAGTGTTTACAGTTACTGACCAATCCTACATTCACAATTGACTAGAGGCGTTAACCTGAATATTCTACTATAAAGATCCACCGTTTTGTGAGATCTTTGCGTTCTGGCATTCGAAGACGTCTGCGATAGATATCTCTGCTTGCTAGCGCCCATGATCACGTAAGTTCTTATCTCTGACTTTTGCATAATTCACTAAACAAGCATTTTTTCTCTTGAACTCAATACTGCGTCTGTCTTTCTTATCCACCACCACGTACGAGACTGGGGAGGGGTCAGTGTTCCTTGGAACAGAGAAACCCCTAACAGTACACACCAGGAAAGCTGTGTCACAACGTTGGTTTATAAAAAGGTGTTTTTTTTCCCGGTTTTTACAACTTCTCATTCTGATAACATTTCCTTGAGTTCACAGTCATTTTTTTCAACTTTATTGAATGAAAAAAAAATGTTGAGTTTTTTTCTGGACTTTTCAAATTTCTGTAACATTTTAGTCTTTAAGCATTTTTTCCTCCTGTTTTTAGAGACATTTTGTTACATTGTTATTCCTTTACAGACTTCAAACTTCAGAAACTCACAATTTCTCCAACATTTATTCGTGGTCACATGGTCTGCTGGGACTTGAACTTAAGTATTTGAGTCTTTTTCACGTATTTTTCTAGACATTTTTTCAACGTTTTCAATGATAAACCTTAACTCTTTTATTATTATTATTCTCTTAAGACGTTAATTGTTGGTCTTATTAATATATGTTTTCACCTGATCCATTAGTACATGAACTTGGCTCTTTTTTCTTGTTACTTTTTCGATTGAAAAAAATGTTTTTTAATTATTGTTGTTTTTGTTATTACTGCTTTTATTGTATTACTATTTACATATTCATCTTGTTATTTTGATTATATTTTAGTATTTATTATTGTTTTAATGATTGTTGTTTTATTAATACTCAAATAGCCAATCATTATTATTGATTTTATCGTATTATTGTTTTATTATTTTATTTATCTATTATAATATGGTATTCATTATTGTTTTATTATTTTATTTATCTATTATAATATGGTATTCATTATTGTTTTATTATTTTATTTATCTATTATAATATGGTATTCATTATTGTTTTATTATTTTATTTATCTATTATAATATGGCATTCATTTTTGTTTTATTATTTTATTTATCTATTATAATATGGTATTCATTTTTGTTTTATTATTTTATTTATCTATTATAATATGGTATTCATTATTGTTTTATTATTTTATTTATCTATTATAATATGGTATTCATTACTGTTTTATTATTATATTTATCTATTATAATATGGTATTCATTATTTTTTATTATTTTATTTATCTATTATAATATGGTATTCATTATTGTTTTATTTATATATTATAATATGGTATTCATTATTGTTTTTATTTTTTTTTTTATCTATTATAATATGGTATTCATTATTGTTTTATTTATATATTATAATATGGTATTCATTATTGTTTTATTTATATATTATAATATGTTTTTCATTATTGTTTTATTATTTAATTTATCTATTATAATATGGTATTCATCATTGTTTTATTATTTTATTTATCTATTATAATATGGTATTCATTATTGTTTTATTATTTTATTTATATATTATAATATGGCATTAATTATTGTTTTATTATTATATGTATCTATTATAATATGGTATTTATTATTGTTTTATTTATATATTATAATATGGTATTCATTATTGATTTATTATTTTATTATCTATTATATGGTATTCATCATTGTTTTATTTATATATTATAATATGTTATTCATTATTGTTTTATTATTTAATTTATCTATTATAATATGGTATTCATCATTGTTTTATTATTTTATTTATCTATTATAATATGGTATTCATTATTGTTTTATTATTTTATTCATATATTATAATATGGCATTCATTATTGTTTCATTATTATATGTATCTATTATATTATGGTATTTATTATTGTTTTATTTATATATTATAATATGGTATTCATTATTGTTTTATTATTTTATTATCTATTATAATATGGTATTCATCATTGTTTTATTATTTTATTTATCTATTATAATATGGTATTCATTATTGTTTTATTATTTTATGAATCTAATATAATATTGTTATGTCTCGTGTGTCTTTCTTGGTGTTTCCTGTTTTTATTTTGAAACCTGCTCCCTTCTGTGTCTGAGTTCCCTTTCCGGTCCCTCCCCCTGCTGATTGTTATTGTCTTCACCTGTCTTGTTTCCTGCAGCTGCCAGTGATTGCTGGCAGCCTTCATAGTCTGCTCACTCCCCCTCAGTCTTTGTCGGTAGGTCACACTCGTCGCTCCCTGTTCATCTAGTTTGTGTTTCACGTTTTAGACTCCCTATTCGAGATTGTTTTTGTTTCGCCGGTTTTGACCCCTGGTACGTCTTCTCGTTTCTCTGCCTGCCTGTGCCCTTGACCTGTTTTCTGGATTTCGTACCTGTCGGATGTATTTTGCCTGGACTACCTGTGACGATCCCTCTGCCTGCTGTCAATAAATCTGTCAAGTTTGACAACCAGACACTTTCTGCGCCTTGGTTTCCTTCCGCACCCTGACAAATATGGTATTCATTATTATTTTATTTATCTATTATAATATGGTATTCATTAATGTTTTATTTATCGTCTTCCGGTGAGCCTTTGATCGGCTGCTTGAACGTAAGCTCCTGCAATAATTGACAAAAACAATCGTTTTAACGACTACTTGTCCGGATGTTATGCTCATATCACTAAAGATATGTCTCAAGCATCTATGATCTATGATCGTGATGCTCTTTTCAACATCAGAGAGTCGATGGAGGATTATAATCGCGGCCGTTTCCAACGTCCGGTGAACGTGTTTCCGGCTCCGCTTCTCATCGACTTGGACTCTGTGGAATATCGTTTGATCTCTCGGGTACCGGGCGATTTCCACAAGCGATCGAGTCGGTCTGGAGTTCAGGTCCGGATGAGACGCGCAGTCGCGATCGCTCGGAACAACTCGGACGTCATCGATGTTTGATCGACATTCCTCTCGCTGCAGAGCATGACGACACGTCAGCGCTGCCGTCTGTCCAGACCTCAACGAAAGTTGGTAAGATTATTTCATTTCCACTCTTTAATTCGGCTTTTACTACCGAGTTGAACGTGAGTGACAGCTGGTACCCACGTGACCGCTGTTCGCTTCAAAATAATTCACTTCTTTTGAGTCTCAGATGACCTTGGTTGGTTCTACAAGACCTTTCTATTGTGTGTCAATCTGCCGCCCGCCTGGTCCTGCGGCGGTGTTCTTGAAAGACTTCAGTGACTTCTTATCTTCCATTATTCAAATGGAATCTGTTCTTATTCTTGGAGACTGTAATCTTCATGTTGATGACGTCACATCTTGTTCTGATAAAGAACTTTTAACTTTAACTGAAGCCTTTAATTTTGAGCAACATGTTTCTGAACCCACTCATCAAAAAGGCCACATTTTACACTTAGTTTTTACTCTTGGCCTGGACATCTCTAATGTATCTGTACATGATGTCCATCTGAGTGATCATTCTCTTGTCTTGTTTAACCTGGACTTCATCCCTGAACCTAAGCCTTTGAAAGTTAGGTCTCAGAGACGTGTCATCTCAGCCGATACTGCAGACAGTTTTTCTGCTATGTTTGAACGTCTTTCCTTTGACTGCCCAGACGTGGACAGTTTGATTCACTGTTTCACTGATCATTGTGTTGAAATACTGGATCAAGTGGCACCTGTTAAATCGAACTTGAAAATTCATAAAAAACGGTGCCCTTGGACAAATGAAGATCTCCTGAGTCTGAAGAGACTTTGTCGAAGGACTGAGCGTCTCTGCAAGTCCACTAAACTTGAGGTGCACAGACTTCACCTCAGGGATCTGAAGACTTCTTACAATGAGATGGTAGAAACTGCTAGATCTGATTACATCAGAAAACTGGTAGCAGCAAATAAGAAAAACCCCAAAGTGTTGTTTGACACGATTAATTCTCTCGTGTCTCCTGCTCCTCAAATCACGCTTGTCTTCTGTGAAGCTGACAACAATGCATTGTTGAGATTTTTCATTGACAAAATTAAATTGATCAAAGAGAAAATCTCTCCCCCTTTGTTTGGAACCCCTACTGCTACCCCTTCACTGCTGTATCTTTGGGTGATATTTCGGCACTAGTGAACAAGATGAAACCCTCCTCTTGCTCAGATGACGTCCTTCCTTGTAGGCTTTTTATCAAAGTATTTGATGTAATTGGCCCCTGGGTTACCAATATGGTGAACCTCTCCCTTTCCTCAGGGGTTTTTCCCAATGCATTTAAACATGCCATTGTGGAGCCTCTGCTCAAAAAAAGAGGCTTAGACCCAACTGACCTCAGTCATTTCAGGCCTATTTCTAAGCTCCCTTTCTTGTCCAAGATCTTGGAGAAGGTGGTGTCTGAGCAGCTGTTCCTGGATCAGAGCGACATCCATGAGAAGTTTCAGTCTGGCTTCCGTAAACATCCCTCTACGGAGACAGCTTTATTGAAAGTGTCCAGTGACACCATGATGTCGGCTGACTCGGGTAAATCCACTGTTCTGGTTCTCTTGGATCTGTCCTCAGCCTTTGATTTCAGAGCAACTTTATAAAGTAATGAGTGTAAAACATGGTCATGATGAGAAGTTACTGCGTCTTGGAGAGAAGAACATTTACTTGAAGTTAAACTCTTAGTGAAGGTAAAGTTAAAAAACTTAAGTGTGCGAGGGTCACTGCTGGGTCACACAATCCCTGAGAGCTTCTGCTGCAACAAAGGGAATATGAAAGCGTGACATCAGGGCCAGTGTGACCCTCACACAGCAACACTTGACGCCGCTTAGAGGATGTGGATGTAAATCAGCAGCAGCCGAGTGTGTCGCCTTCGCTCCGTCACTGCAGGATTTACAGTCACTTTGAGGAGGAACAATGAAAAGATTCCGTCCAGGTTCCATGCAAACCTCTGTGCTTGACCAATCACAGCAGAGTGCGTGTGGTTATGATCAACAAGAAACAGTGTTTAGTTTCCTTCTAGTGGTAGTTTCACAGCTTGAATTTAAGTTTGAATCGAATAATCTGACAAGATTATTATATTATTATAACAACATTTATATATATTTTTTATTTTTTATATATAATGTTTTTTATGTATTTTTATTGGAATTATAATAAAAAGATATGTTGGAAGTTACTGTATCACTCAAAGTTACTTCTGAGACTTATTTTGCTGCACCGTAAATAAACTTGAATGAGTCCACAGAAAGTACGACTTACTCATGTATCCCTGAAGTACTACACACATCTGAGGATGTCCCTGTAAGTAAGAGTGTGTCTTTGTCAAGATTGTGTTGATACGTATCACGATACAAGGATACGATATAAAGTGATATATAGTGATAGTGTAGTAAAAGGATATATTTGTAGTATTGTCCAGTACTTGACTCTGGTGTTGTGATAGTGTAGTAACAAGTATATATTTCTAGTACTGTCCAGTACTTGACTCTGGTGTTGTGATAGTGTAGTAACAAGTATATATGTGTAGTATTGTTGAGTACTTGACTCTGGTGTTGTGATAGTGTAGTAACAAGTATATATGTGTAGTATTGTCCAGTACTTGACTCTGGTGTTGTGATAGTGTAGTAACAAGTATATATGTGTAGCATTGTCCAGTACTTGACTCTGGTGTTGTAGTATTTACAGACCACATGACTCTTGACAAAGTCGTAACTGCTTTCATTTGTTTTCAAACCAAAATATGTACAAACATCAGCTTTAAAAGCTGCTGGACTCACTGTATCCTCTCGTCCTCAGTCATCATTCTTCCTTTAGCTGTGGAGGACGTAACGACTGCTGCCATCTAGAGGTCGGAGGTTTAATTGCAACTAAAAAAAAACCAGGTTACATCATTTACTCTTCAATAGTTTGTTGTAAAATTATTTTTTAAAAGTTTAAAAAAATGTAAAAAAAGCTTCTGAAACATTGAACAGGTGGTCATAAGCGTTTGTGTAGTGAAGATGTCCTACCCTTGCTGTCTGTGACCTCTGACCTTCAGGGAGACGTCTCGCTCGTTGATATTCGACTGCTCTCCCCTGATGGTAGACCTGTATCTCTAAAGTCTTTGACTTTGACTTCAGAATCTTCATTTAGTCTCAATGTTGCTCTGTGAGTGGTATGTTTTTTACTGGAAAACTGTCAGGTTAATTCTAGAAATAACTTAAGCGAGAACTGTGTAGTATTGATAGTATTGATAGTATTGAAGTGTAGTAAATATAGGGTTAAATTTTAAGAGAACGACCAGCACTCTGGTTATTACAAATATTACAATGTAATATTTTAAGAATATACTTGGAATAATGGAGCACCACCTTTGAGTCTTAGTCCAAAGGAAACTATTACATTTACGTGGATAATAATTAATTAAGTGGCCTTAATAATAATTATGAAACACTAGTTTAAATCTCATTTACTGAAGTCACTACTTGTTGTCATGATTAATGTTCTTTACTGAGTAAGAGGCTTCTAAATTGATTATACAAAAATATGAAAAGTTTTAAAGGCAACTGACGTACTTTTTATAGTATTTATTGACAGAAACAAAGAGAAGAGGAAGAACAGTTAAGAACAATGGAATGGAACGATGATGCTTACTTTGATATCATGGAAGGAACAATAATAATTACTCAGAACGTAACGGACTTGAAGGCTTTGATAATGGTCAACTTCTGGGAAAGCTTTACAACTTATCTTAAGCTAATCTTGCGACCTCGGATCAATTTGAAAAATCCAAACACATCAACCAATGCATGAGTGACAATGTTACAGTTTCTTACGTCGTCGAGAGGAGAGAGGAAGGAGTGATGATGACGAGGAGGTTAAGGTGAGAAGGAGGAGGAAGATGAGCAGCAGCAGGCTCAAGAAGCCGAGGCCCTGGATCCAGTTGCGTTTTGGAGTGACTTGGCAGGGACCACGGTGCAGACGGCGTGGCGGCTGGAAGCGCTGACGTTGGGGTGCTCTTGGGTCTTGACTTTAAAACTTCTTTTATTTGACGTTATTGAAAGATCTGAGGCTCACACATAATGCTAACTTATCCTAACTTTCCAGCTCTTTCTAAGGATCAGTATGATGTCAAACATTACTTCTTATGAAAACACAATATTGAGATGTATGATGTATGAAAATATGTTATTGAACAAGAAGATGACATTTAATCTTCTGAAAGACATCTTGTGGTTCTCTGAGGTCATTCTGGTTCTTCGGCCATGTGTGGCTAATGTCCGGCCTTTAGATAGCAGAAGATAGATGGGGGAGGGTCTGCATTCAAAAGTCGTAAAACGAGGACTTTGGTGTTTTAGTGGAAGCAAAATCAAACATGAAGGACTTCACTACACTAGAGTTGCATTTTAGAATCTATTTATTTATCTGACCTTTTGTGGAATCACCTCCTTTGCTCTGCAACCATCCCGACACAGCAGACACACACACACACACACACACACACACACACACACACACACACACACACACACACACACACACACACACACACACACACACACACACACACACACACACACACACACACACACACACACACACACACACACACACACACACACACACACACACACACACACACACACACACACACACACACACACACACACACACACACACACACACACACACACTGAGTCAAGAGAAGGTGTGAGACTAAGAGCATCGGCAGGATCTCAGGAAGAGGAGCGCCCACCTGTGGACCCGGGAGCTCCTTGGACTGCTTCCTCTGGACCACTTTGATTGGCGGCAGGTGCGTCGCAGCAGAGACCAGGAAGTTCATGAGGATGTCCTCGCAGTTGCACGAGCGGTCCACCAGAGTTCTCAGGGACTGGGGCAGGTAATGAGTGAACAGGTAGTGGTAGTACCTGCGAACATATGCAGAGTTTGAAACATGTTACCACAGTCCTATGAAACTGCTGTTCTCAGAGCGAACACTAGAGGTCGCTTCAGACTCACAGACTTCTTGTCGTGTCACATCAGAAGTTCAACCTTTAACGTCTGAACATTTGTTTCTTTATTATTCAGTAAACCATAAAAGCAATCGATACAAAACTACTTCCAACCTTTTGAACTTAAAAAGATATATTTTTTATTATAGAAACTTTAGGATTAAAGAATTAATGTTGTAAGATATTAAGGCTTAAACTAAAAAAAAAGATGATTCAATAGAAGAAAACGGTTAAAATAAAGGAAAAATCTTTAAATGCATTTTTTCTTGAACTAAATATTTTGTTTTGAAAAAACGTTTTTGTATTGATTATATTGTTTTTGATCAAAATCCACTTTCTTTTAATATATTTTTCTCATTGTGCAACTGATGTGTTTGATTGACTTTTTAATGTTAGTAAACAGTTTGTGTCATTATTTTTATTTATTTTTATTTTATTTATGTTCTTCTGTTGAATTATCTGTGAAATCATGGTTTATTCTTGAGATTCTTCTCTTAATGATGATGTTTAAGTGTTTGAACAGTTTATAAAACGCTTGATGTGTCAGTCGTGGATCTTATTCCTGCCGTGATGAGCTTCATTCATGTCGGAGTATGACGTGATGATGGACTAGAGCTCAGATGATGGAACCCTGGATTCAGGATATGTTCAGCCTCGACATGGTGAAGAGAGAACCACACGTTGAGCTGGAGCGACTTTACTTTCAGCCTTTTTTGAACTCTGTGGCTCTGATGGAGGTCCAGCTGACAGCAGCACATGCCGAGCGTCTGTAACGGAGACTATTGAGACTTTTCTGGACGAACAACAGCTCCACGTCGGCCTCAGATGGAAGAAGTTCTTCAGGTGGTCACCTGTGGTAGAAGGGGGTCCCAGAAGTGGCTCCTGGGCGGGTAACCCACGATCCTCTCGGGGAAGCTCCTCCACACCAGGAAGGCGAAGTTGACCTGAACGACAAGAGTCAATCCTGAAGCTCCTCCTTCTCGCCATCGTGTCCACAAACCTCACTGGTCAGCAGAACCGTGTCCTCGTCCAGGCTCAGCACAGCTTCCGTTTCTATGGCAACGTGAGGTAGAAACCAACTGGAGGCCTGCGACACAAACAAGTCAGGACGGGACATGAGCGACACACCTGTCACAGAGAGGACGAGATTCTTACCTTCCGTCTGCCGTCCGTCACCGTGAGAGGAACCGGCATGAGCGGCCACTTGCTCCGACTGGGCGGAGCTTTCTCACTGTTCCAGATGATGATGATCTGCAGGAATGATGTCGACGTTCAATAACATCCCAGAAAACTCAGGTTAGAAGAGTCTATTATTTATTACTCGAGTTTATGTTGGTGTCTGAACAAGAAGGATCTGTCTCACCTGCAGTTCAAACAAAACTCTGATTCGCTCTCGTCGAAGAACTCCCATTTCTTCGATCCGTAAAACTCTTCACCTTTCAAAGTCCATATGTATCAACACTGAAAAGAGCAGTGCAACGTTCAGAATTCCCGCAAGGTGGCGTACGCCCGATTCAGCTGGTTCGACCATGTGGCGGCCCTCAGTGACCATGTTGAGATGTTCACATCAGTTACATTAACCATCAATATTGATCATAAATTAACACACAGTAGTTACTTATTAAAGTTATTCATATGTTTTTATTCACCAAATTAATAATCAGTATTAATTAAGAAAACATAGATCATTTTATAATGAATATTTTAATCTGCTATTTTACACTATTCAGAAAAGAAATGAATAATGATTATTTTATTTTTTTTATAATATAACAAAGAAATTGATGATGATCAGGTCAACAAAAAATGAAGATTTTTGTGAAACAACGTTTGATCAAAGTGAAGCTGCAGAATGAAATTACAATGTAATATCTTAAGAATATACCTGGAATAATGGAGCACCACCTTTGAGTCTTAGTCCAAAGGAAACTATTAAAATTACATGGATAATATTATAATTATCATAATTTACTTTGGTGTTTTAGTGGAAGCAACATCAAACATGAAGGAAAAGCGCTACACAAATATTACTTACTAACTTACTTACATACAAATCCCCCTTTGGTCAATGTGGGGAAACCGTCGATGTTTATCAAGGCCAAGGTTGTTGTACGACCTTGAATGTCATCCAACTCATCTAAGATGGTCCCAGGGTGTCCATAGGGTTCCTGGCAATAGAGTCACTGATACACAGATTGATGTGTTTCACCCTTATCACCCCCTTTCCTACCATTAACCAAACATTTGGTAAAGACCATATGGTTCGTGGAATGGAGTTCAGAACATCATGTTGGTCAATTCTCTACATCCGGGCCAATGACAGGGGTGTGTCTAAAACCAGATAAAAAAAGAATACAAATATTTGCATCACGACTGAAAGTATGCAATGAAAGGGATGAAAGAGTTGACAGAGAAGAAAAAAATCACACAAAGGGGAGAAGAAAAAGAATTTGATTGTGAAAAGAAAATATTTTTTAACAAAAATAAAAAATAAAATTGAGAAAAATGAAAAAAAAAAGGAAATAGATTGTTTTGTTTGGGCTTGAACTCAGAGGTGGTATGGTGTATGGAAGTTTTAGAGAAATGTCTAACTGTAGTTATAATGTAGGTCAGGTATTATTTATTTAATTTTGAACTTTTGGTATGCTTAATTTTTTCTTTGTCGTCCTATTAATGTGATTTTGGACCCCTTTGTGAATTTTTGTTCTTGTACCATTGACAGACATTTCCAAACATCTCTTTATTTAATTTTTTATTATTATATAATATTATTTATTTATTATGTATTTAAAGTAGGGTAAGTATAAGTAGTAAAAGCAGTAGTATAATTAGTAGCAAAAGTAGAAGTAGAATTTGTAGTAAATGTATAAGTAGTATAAATAGTAAAAGGCGTAGTAGAATGAGTAGTAAAAGTAGAAGTAGAATTAGTCGTAAAACTACAAATAGAACATGATGCACAGGAGTTTACTAGTGAGTCTAGCTTTAACCACAGAGCCAGCCCTCCTGATCAACCTGTCCAACCTGTTGACACTTCTGTTCCCAACCCAACACACCTCAGAACAAAACACTGGCTACCACAGGCTGGTAGAACATGCAGAGCAGTTTCCTGCAGATTTTAAATGAACGGAGCCTCCTCAGAAAGTACAGTCTACTCTGAACTTTCTTATACACATGGTCTGTGTCAGTTTACTGTCACTGGACATGGCTTTGTCCTGGACCTCCCAAAGTCCAGCTCCTTGGTCTTTGAGGTCTTCAGCTGCAAGCGGTTCCTCTCACTCCAGTCCACAAAGTCATGTATCAGACTTCTGTACTCGTCCTTGCTGTTGTCCCTGATGCATCCAACAATGTCAGTGTCGTCAGCATACTTCTGGACGAGACTCAGCTCTGAGTTGTAGCAGAAGTCTGAAGTGTAGATGGTGAAGAGGAGAGGGGCCAGTACTGTCCCCTGAGGTGCTCCTGTACTGCACACCACAGTGTCAGAAGTGATGTCCTCCAGCCTGACATACTGTGGTGGATCAGTGAGATAGTCCGAGATCCAGGTGACCAGACCAGGGTCCACATGCATCTTTGTCAGTTTGTCCTGCAGCAGAGTGGACTGGGTGGTGTTAAAGGCACTAGAAAAGTCCAGGATCAGGATCCTCACTGAGCCACTTCCTTTATCCATGTGGGAGTAGGTCCGATGCAGGAGGTGAAGGATGGCATCTTCTACACCGGGGGGCTTGTGCGTGCTGGACATGTGGCCTGAGATGTTTGAGGACCAGCCGCTCCAGTGTCTTCATCAGCGCCACCAGTCTGTAATCATTCAGCTCGCTCGGCCGGATCTTTTTCGGGACTGGAACTATACAGGAAGTCTTCTACAGCGTTGGTACTTTCCCCAGCATCGCTTCACCTCCTGCTTTGCTGACCTCATGGCCCCTCTGTCCCTGCTCCTGAAAGCCGCCTTCTCTCTGTTAAGGACATCCTTGACCTCCTTTGTTACCAATGGCGTTAAATTAATTTATTATTAGGGTAACAGCGGACAGTCTTAGCAGGGGCGACAACGTCTGAGCAGAAATCTAAATATATAATCCGTTATATAGTGTTTCTGACCCTTGATGTCCTCTTGAGACTTCAGCAGCACATCCCAGTCTGTGGTGTCAAAGCAGTCTCTGATGGCGTCCTCCACAGCTGGCGTCCACTTTCTGATTTTCCTAGTGGTCACAGTCTGTCTCTGCACCAGAGGAGTATACTGGGACTGAAGGTGGACCAGGTTATGATCGGACCTTCCAAGTGTAGGTCATTGTGCGAGAACCCTCAGGCCAGGAACTCCTCCAGAGACCAGAGGTCTGACTGTGCCCGGGTGTACGCAATGGTGGATATTTCTGCCCCCTGGACCGGGCCTCCACCTCCCAGTTCGACAGGCTCGTGGATCGATACGGTGATTGACCTCTAAGCTTGGCTCGCCAAACTTGTAAAGGGGCCTGGGTAGCACTTATTCCTGAGCCGTTACAACTACGGGATTAACATCCAACCACCGCCATAAACACGAACAAGATGGCCGACTACCAACTCAGTCAACGTATAATGGTGATATACTACCACCCGGATCAGAACCAAGACTTGTTTGGATGAAAAGTACAAAACTAGATGAAACTGGATAATAAACAAGTGAAAGAGATAAAGCTGTGTTTGCGACAGGTGTGGCAGCGACAGGTGAACAAGACTGCATTCCTTCTTCTAGATCAAGATTGTGACTGAACTTGTCAAACGTCTTTATCCTCGTGGCACATCTTGTGTTGTTGAACTATGTTATAAAAGTGTGAGTCAACAACACACTATGTTGCACTGATGTCTCTGACAGGACACACCTCCTCACTGACGGTTGATCAGTGTTTCCCTGAGTCTGGATCACAAGCAGCTCAGCTCACCTGGAAGTTTCACCTACAAACATGGACACAAGTCTTCAGAGCAGAGAGCTGCTCACAGGTCAGTGACTTTTTTCATGCTGCCATGTTCCCCAGCCAGAGTGTGAATGCATGAGTCAAGAGTGAGTTTGTGAGGTGAATAAATTAATAGAGAGTTAGGTGAATAGATTAACCAAGAGTGAGTATGTGAGGTCAATAAATTATTCAAGACTGAGGTGAATACATGAATCAAGAGTTAGGTGAATACATGGATCAAGACTAAGGTGAAAAAATGAATCGAAAGTGAGGTGAATACATAAATCAAGAGTTAGGCGAATACATGAATCAAGAGTGAGGTGAATACATAAATGAAGAGTGAGGTGAATACATGAATCAAGACTGGGGTGAATAAATTAATCAAGAATGAGGTGAATAAATTAATCAAGAGTTAAGTGAATAAATTAATCAAGACTGAGTTGAATAAATTAATCGAGAGTGAATTGAATACATGGATCAAGAGTGAGGTGAACACATGAATCAAGACTGACGTGAATACATGGATCAAGACTGAGGTGAATTAATTAATCAAGAACGAGGTGAATACATGGATCAAGACTGCAGTAAATAAATTAATCAAGAGTGAGGTGAATACATGATACGAGAGTGAGGTGAATAAATAAATCAAGAGTGAGGTGAAAACATGAATCAAGAGTGAGGTGAAAACATAAATCAAGAGTGGGGTGAATACATGAATCAAGAGTGAGGTGAATACATGATACGAGAGTGAGGTGAATAAACTAATCACGAGAGAGGTGAATACATGAAAAGAGAGTGAGGTGAATAAATGAATCGAGAGTGAGGTGAATACAATAATCAGGAGTGAGGTGAATAAAATAATCAGGAGTGAGGTAAATAAATGAATCGAGAGTAATGTGAATACATGATACAATAGTGCAGTGAATAAATGAATCAAGAGTGAGGTGAATAAATGAATCAAGAGTGAGGTGAATACATGAATAAAGAGTGAGGTGAATTAAACAATCAAGAGTGAGGTGAATACATGAATCAAGAGTGAGGTGAATAAATGATACAATAGTGAAGTGAATACATGAATCAAGAGTGAGGTGAATAAATGAATCAATGTGAATACATTAGATTTTTTCCTTTATTTAACAGGGACACTGCACAGCTTAGCATAGTACTTCAATTATCTTAAAAGCAGGTTTGGTATAATTTGGTGCTGCTATGTCTTTAATTCTTGCACCAAATGTATGTGATAGATTCTGCACTGACTCAATAAAATAATTATTAAATGCAGAGGTAATTTCATTACAATCACTGGTTAAATGTCCATGTATTTTCAATTCATGTCCAGTTACCTGATCCGGCTCTCTCTTTGTGAATTCATTAATGTTCCTCCACATCAGTCTATTCCCTTTCCTTCTTTGATAATGTCCATAAAAAAAGTTGGCCTTTGCCTTCTTTGGTTCATTCACTAATTTGTTACGAAGTGAAAACTCGTCCATCATTAATTGATTTAGTGCTGTTTTCACAAGTTGTCATTGAACCAAGGCAGGTTGACCTTGGGGTGTCCATTTCTGAAAGTTTTGGTGTATTTTTCTTTAATTCTATTTATGGCACCTAACAATGATTCACAAGAGGCCTTTATATCATCTGTGAGTAGAACATCACTCCAATCAGTTTGGCTTATTTCTTCCTTAAATGCATTCATGTCCCTTTTCCTTATTCCATAGGAATGTTTAATTATCTCTTGCTGGTAAATAAACCTGTTTTTTGTCAACTTCCTTGCAACATGAGTCATATTGTGATCCGACAAGCCAGTGAGGAGATAATAAGATTCAATGATCCTCTCAGGCTTGTTACTGAACAAGTTGTTACATCAGTCAGTATCAGAGAGTGAACACATGAATGTGTGGTTGAGCAACAACATGTTGTTTGTACTGATGAGGTTTTATTATAGTATCAACAACACAATGATGACGAGTGATGATGCTGTTGTGTTTGTGTGCAGGTGTGGACACAGAGGAGGAAGATCCTGCCTCTGAACCTCCTCTGGGTGAAGACCATGACAGTCAGACCAGAGCTCAGAGGTGAGAAGATCACGTCTCTGTCACACCTACAAATACTGGAATCTTCTTCTCACTGAAACTTGTGTGTTCAGATCGAAGCTACGTACATCTGCTGGACCTGGACCTGGACCTGGACCTGGACCTGGACCTGCTCCCAGCTGTGAGTCTCTGAAGAGTGACAGATCTAAAGGAAGATTGATTGAATTCAGAGGTGAACAGAAGCATCAGAGGTGAGAGACAACAGGAGCAACATGACATCTTCTGGTCAGATGGTGAACGACAGAAGTGTTGATCAGAGTTGTGTCTCTTTCAGGATCTACCAGGAGAAACAAGAAGAGTCTGAACTCAACTGTGAGTCTCTGAAGAGTGAAGCATCAATGGAACATCCTATTTATTTCAAAGGTGGACAAGAGTCTTCAGGAGACAGGTGAGGTTTTCTTCTCTCTTTTCTCCACTGATACCAACTGCTCATGAACTGTTAGTCAAAAGTGCTGCAGACAGTCGTGAAAGAAAGTCAACATCCAAGAGAAGAAGCAACAAACTGAAGCCATGAAGTCTTGCTCAGATCATTGGTGACATTGTAGAAGTAGAACTTATCGACTACCTGATGTTCTTCACAGAGAGGATCAGCAGGTCTCAGATGTTCTCCAGTGTGTCCAGCAGCATCAGACAGATGTGGAGTCCACGATTCAGGTACGTTCTTCAGCTTCACCTGCGAACTACAGCAGCTGCTTCTGCTGCTTCATGAAGCTCTGAGTACTGGACACCTGCATCTGTCAGCTTCTCACTTGAGCTGTTCCTACATGAACCAGAAGGTCTGGTGTAGCTGAGACTCTTGTTTGGTTCTGGAGAGAAGATGAGATTTAAATTGAATTTTTCCTTCTATGACGTCAATAAGAGACGTAATATCACGTCCTGCTCGTGAAGAAAGTTCAGACCTGCCTCTAGTCACATGTGTCTGTGTGTGTTTCAGCTGCTGGAGGAGAAGGTCATGACCCTGGTGAAGGAGGAACTGAAGAGAGTGAAGAAGTTTCTCAGACCAGGTGAGCAGAAACACCTGGATGATGAGGAAGAGGAGGAGTCGAAGTGTGAAGAGGAGCAGATGAGGAGCAGCAGAGAAGCTTTCCTGAAGATCATCCTGAACCTCCTGAGGAGCATGAAGCAGGAGGAGCTTGCTGGTCGCCTGTGGGGAAGTAAGAGGATTTCAACCTGCTTAATATGACGTCTTGAAGTAAATTTGTGATGGAAGTTCCTGCAGCTGATGAGAAGATTGATCTTCTAGAATCTTGAGCTTCATGTGACTTCTCTTCTTCAGGAAGTCGTGCTGGAAAGCGTCAAAGACGACTGAAGAGGAGCCTGAAGAAGAAGTTCCACAGTGTGTCTGAGGGGGTCGCTAAAGCAGGAAACTCTGCTCCTCTGAATCAGATCTACACGGAGCTCTACATCACTGAGGGGGGCACAGACCAGGTCAACCAGGAGCACGAGGTCCGACAGATCGAAGCAGCCACCAGGAACCAGACCAGACCAGAAACTACCATCAGAACAGAAGACCTCTTTAAAGCCTCACCTGAGAGAGACACACCAATCAGAAGCCTGCTGACGAAGGGTGTGGCTGGCATTGGGAAGACCCTCCTGACACGGAAGGTCACTCTGGACTGGGCGGAAGACAAAGCCCACCAGAACTTCCACCTCATGTTTCCTTTCACCTTCAGAGAGCTGAACCTGCTGAAAGAGAAGAAGTTCAGTTTGATGGAACTTGTTCATCTTTTCTTTCCTGAAACCACAGATCTCATCAGTTTTGAAGGACTCCAGGTCCTGTTCATCTTTGATGGTCTGGACGAGTGTCGACTCCCTCTGGACTTCCTCAACAGTCAGGTCCTGACAGCAGCTACAGAGTCCACCTCAGTAGACGTCCTCCTGACAAACCTCATCAGAGGGAATCTTCTTCCCTCAGCTCGTCTCTGGATCACCACACGACCTGCAGCAGCCAATCAGATCCCTCCTGAGTGTGTGGACATGGTGACAGAGGTCAGAGGGTTCACTGACCTCCAGAAGGAGGAGTACTTCAGGAAGAGGTCCAGTGATGAGGAGCAGACCAGCACCATCATCTCTCACATCAAGACCTCACGAAGCCTCCACATCATGTGTCACATCCCGATCTTCTGCTGGATCATTGCCACAGTTCTGGAAGACATGTTGAAGAGCGGAGACACAGGACAGCTGCCCAACACCCTGACTGAGATGTTCATCCACTTCCTGGTGGTTCTGTCCAAAGTCAAGAAGATGAAGTACCATGGAGCAGCTGGGACGGACACAGTTTGGGATCCTGAGAGCAGGGAGATGATGGAGTCTCTGGGAAAACTGGCTTTTGAGCATCTGAAGAAAGGAAACTTGGTCTTCTATGAATCAGACCTGACAGAGTGTGACATCAACATCACAGCTGCTTCACTTTACTCAGGAGTCTTCACTCAGATCTTCAGAGAGGAGAGAGGACTCTACCAGGACCAGATGTTCTGCTTCATCCACCTGAGTCTTCAGGAGTTTCTGGCTGCTCTTCATGTTCACCAGAACTTCATCAAGTCTGGAGTCAACTTGCTTGATTCACAACAACCATCCAAACTGTCAAGAATGTTTAGCAACAAACTTCCAATCGATAGGTTCTACCAGAGAACCATCAATGAAGCTGTAGAAAGTCCAAATGGACATCTGGACTTGTTCCTGCGCTTCCTTCTGGGTCTTTCTCTGCAGACCAGCCAGAGTCTCCTGACAGGTTTATTGAAACAAACAGGAAGAAGCTCTTGGACCAATCAGGACACAGCAAAGCTCATCAAGAAGAAGATCAGTGAGAATGTGTCTCCAGAGAGAATCATCAACCTGTTCCACTGTCTGAATGAAGTGAAGGACACTTCTCTGGTGGAGGAGGTCCAACATCAGCTGAGATCAGGACGTCTCCTCACAGATCAACTGTCTCCTGCTCAATGGTCCAGCCTGGCCTTCATCTTACTGTCCTCAGAGGAACATCTGAAAGTGTTTGACCTGAAGAAATACTCTACCTCAGAGGAGGTTCTTGAGAGGCTTCTGCCGGTGGTTCAAGCTTCAAATGAAGTTCTGTAAGTGGATCATTGAAACATCTCTGATATGAACCATGAATGTTTGATTTCCTTCTTCATTTTATTCAGGCTGAGAAACTCCAACTTTCTTTCTCTCTTCATCGTTTTTCTTTCACGTTGTTTTGTAAATCCATCATTTTCTAAAGTCACTTTTTGAAACAACATCAACTTATATTTGAATTTCATGAGCAAACACTTGAACATGTGTCGTGGACACAAACACACAAACAGGGAATGAACAACTGTATGTTTCTCCCTCAGGCACAGACAGGGTTTATTTTAGGATTGTCCCCAAAATCCAGCGTGAAAACTGAACATAAATGAAGAAAATGAAAAGTTTAACCAGTGTTAATAGAACAGAAAATAACATTCAGAAACAACCTCCTTCAAAAATAGTCTCCAAACTTGACAAATGTTTCAAAAGTTGAAAGTAATTCAGTGCATGTGAAGCAAACATGGGAGAAGAAATGAAGGTGAATGTGACGGAGGATGATTGAAACTCCATCTGTGTCACAACATAGATCCACTGGATCCAAAGATGGAGAGAATTCACCTTGAATTTTCTAACTGTAAACATTCAAATGAAGACAACAATGTTGAGAGAGTGCAGGAGTGTGAGTGACAAACACACACACATTGTTTGAGCTTGTATTACCTGCAACACCTTCACACTCACACCTGACACTGTTATGAATAATAACTTTGTAAACCTGTTCATATTGAATTGAAGGTTAAAAAAACAAATAGAATAAATTGACTGAAATGAATCTTCACGATTGAATCAGTGTCTTGATTAAATTGAAGATATTTTTACTCTGGAAAAGAATTCGACACAACAATTGAGAGAAAACACACAAAAACACTGAGATAAGTAAGTGAATAGAAAAATAATGAATGTGTTATTATGATCAATATACATGTAACAACCTTTTATTTTCATTTGTCATTGTTGTTTGTTTTGTGACTCTTTTTATTTTTCCTTATGTTATCTTGTGTTTGTTTCTCATACAAACACAAATCAATCCTCTTGTTGACGACACTCGTCTCTTTCACAGGCTGAGAAACTGTCGACTGTCAGAGAGAAGTTGTTCACTTCTGTCCTCAGTCCTCAGCTCTCCGTCCTCTAGTCTGACTCAACTGGACCTGAGTCACAACGACCTGAAGGATCCAGGAGTGGAGCTGCTGTCTGCTGGACTGAAGAGTCCACACTGTCACCTGGAGACTCTCAGGTCAGAACATCATGTCTTCAGCTTCAGAACATGTGAAAGTCAGAGGTGAGACTCCAGAGAGTCAAAGTTGAGTCTCCAGTGAGTTCTTCAATGAAGCAGCTGATTCTAAGTGACCTCAGTCTTCAGCAGGTTCTCACACTTGAACTTGATTTGTTCTTCTGCTGGGTCGTGCTGTTCAGTATGTTGACACATATTTACTGATCTCAGATCCATTCAAACACATTTGAGAGACTCTTGTGATGTCATCACTTGTTCTGTTGCTAGATTTCAATGCAGGGTAATGTTCATGGTGATGTGAGCATGTGTGATGAACACATCAGCAACTGTATGAAAAGTCAAACATGTTCTTCTTCATCACAATATTCATCAGTGTCGTCTCACATCCTGCTCATATCTTTCATTTCAACTCATCTCTGTGTCACCAACTCACTCCTTCTTTCTCTCTTCATGGTTTTTCTTTCACCTTGTTTTGTAAATCCATCATTTTCTAAAGTCACTTTTTGAAATAACATCAACTTTTCATTTGAATTTCATGAGCAAACACTTGAACATGTGACGTGGACACAAACACACAAACAGTGAATGAATAACTCTGTATTATTATTTTATTTATTCATCCTTTATTCATCCAGGTTAGTCTCATTGACATTAAAATCTCTTTTACAAGAGAGACCTGGACAGGATGGACAGCAAAACAGTTACACATAAAAACTATTTCTTACAGTATTAAGTCCATTGGTACAATATCAGAAAAAGATAAAAGATTACTGACTAAAAACATTCACACTTGCTGATAGAGTTCGACGTCAAATTCCTGACAACAGCATTGAATTTGTTAAAAGTCACTTGAGTCTCAAACTTGTGCTGCTTCTTCAGCTTCTTCCACGATGACGGCGCAGAAATCTTAAAAGCTGTTTTACCCAGTTCAGTACGAGCTGGAGGAACATTCATAACCTATAATCTCCTTGTAGATACAAACATGCCAATGACTAAGTCGTCGCCAAGAGAGCGAAGGCCAGTGAACTCTTGAGTATAGTGTGCAGTGATGGGTTAAGGGTCTTCAGTTTGTCATGAACCTCAAGGCTCCATGTTACACAGTGTCCAACATCTTTAGACAGTGAGCTGATGAATTCATGTACAACACATCTCCAGAATCAAGAACGGTCAGGAAGGTAGCTTCGACTCGTCGTCGAGCCTAACCTTAGCTTCAGTTTATTTACCAGGTTTTGTATGTGAATTTTAAAGAGATGTGGTCATCAATCACAAAACCCAAGTATTTGTGAAAATACTCCTCAATTGCAGGACCTTGGGAAGTTAAAATATTGTGATTTATCTCAATCTTTTTGTAATTTGAAAATACCATAAGTTTGGTCTTATCAGCATGGAGAACAAGCTTCAGTTGACAAAGCTGAGCCTGCACTTGATCAAAAGCACGTTGCATGAACTCAAAAGCCTTATTAAGTGAGGATGCAAAACAATAAATTTCGGTGTCTTCCGCATAGAAATGGAAAGATGCTTTCTGGACATTTTGTCCAAGGCTGTTCATGTACAGGGTAAATAACAGTGGTCCTAAAACTGAACCCTATTTTTACTCTGGAAAAGAATTAGACACAACAATTGAGAGAAAACACACAAAAACACTGAGATAAGTAAGTGAATAGAAAAAGAATCAATGATGTGTTTATCACGATGGAACTGAGAAACCCAGGATACAGGTACTGGAAAACGGTGACGACAAGACAAGGACGTGACAGAGAGTGGAGGCTTAAGAACACAGGGCAGCAATCAGCAGCAGCTGGGGGCGGGACTAACAAGACACGGCTGGACCAATCACTACTCAGACAGGAGGAAGTAAGACTAGCAAAGACACAGAAGGGAGCGGATTTCACAATAAAACTGGAAACACAAGGAGGAACATGTAGACTCATGACAGTGTTATTATGATCAATATACATGTAACAACCTTTATTTTCATTTGTCATTGTTGTTTGTTTTGTGACTCTTTTTATTTTTCCTTATGTTATCTTGTGTTTGTTTCTCATATAAACACAAATCAATCCTCTTGTTGACGACACTCGTCTCTTTCACAGGCTGATCAACTGTCGACTGTCAGAGAGAAGTTGTTCACTTCTGTCCTCAGTCCTCAGCTCTCCGTCCTCTAGTCTGACTCAACTGGACCTGAGTCACAACGACCTGAAGGATCCAGGAGTGGAGCTGCTGTCTGCTGGACTGAAGAGTCCACACTGTCACCTGGAGACTCTCAGGTCAGAACATCATTTCAAACAAACACAAACACACACATGGATGTAAACAGTGAATGGATTCATGTTTCTTCATGAAACCTTTTTCACTCTGAGAAGGATTTGAATGACTTTTCCTCGACTCATGAACTTGGTTCTAGAAGTTGATATTTCATGAACACAACAGGAAGGTGAAGAATATTTCAGGTCATGTATAATATTTCAAGTCACACAACACAAGTCACACAACTTAAGTCACACAACACAAGTCACACAACACAAGTCACACAACACAAGTCACACAACTTAAGTCACACAACACAAGTCACACAACACAAGTCACACAACACAAGTCACACAACACAAGTCGCACAACACAAGTCGCACAACATAAGTCCCACAACACTAATCACACAACACAAGGCACACAACACGAGTCACACAACACTACTCACACAACACAAGTCACATAACACAACAAGAGTCACACAACAAAAGTCACACAACGTGACTCACACAACACAAGTCAAATAACATGAGTCACACAACTCACACAACACAACTCAAACAACACAGTCACACAACATGAGTCACACAAAACAACTCAAAAGTAACACAACACAACTAACACAAGTCACACAAGTACACAACACAAGTCACACAACCCAAGTCACACTACACAAGTCACACAACACGAGTCACACAACACTACTCACACAACACAAGTCACATAACACAACAAGAGTCACACAACAAAAGTCACACAACGCGACTCACACAACACAAGTCAAATAACATGAGTCACACAACTGACACAACACAACTCAAACAACACAGTCACACAACATGAGTCACACAAACAACTCAAAAGTGACACAACACAACTAACACAAGTCACACAAGTACACAACACAAGTCACACAACCCAAGTCACACAACATAAGTCACACAACACGAGTCACAGAACAAAAGTCACACAACATAAGTCCCACAACACAAATCACACAACACAAGGCACACAACATAAGTCCCACAACACAAATCACACAACACAAATCACACAACACAAGGCACACAACACAAGGCACAATGCACGAGTCACACGACAAAAGTCACACGACAAAAGTCACAAAACACAAGTCACATGACATGAGTCACACAACACGAGTCACATGACAAAAGTCACACCACAAAAGTCACGCAAAAAAGGCACACAACAAAAGTCACACCAGAAAAGTCACACAACAAAAGTCACATGGCACGAGTCACACAACACAGATCACACAAATCACACCACAAAACTCACACAAGAGTCACACAAAACAAGTCACAACACAAGTCACACAACACAACTCACATGACACGACTCACACAAGTCACACAACAAGACTCACACAACACAAGTCACACAACACGACTCACACAACACGACTCGCACAACTCACACAAAACAACTCACACAACTCAAACAACACAAGTCACAAAACAAAAGTCACACAACACGACTCACACAACACGACTCGCACAACACGACTCACAAAACACGACTCGAACAACACAACTCAAACAACACAGTCACACAACATGAGTCACACAAAACAACTCAAAAGTGACACAACACAACTAACACAAGTCACACAAGTACACAACACAAGTCACACAACCCAAGTCACACTACACAAGTCACACATCGAGTCAAAGTCGAGTTACACATCACCAGTGTGAGTGGAGTTACACAACACCAGTGTGAGTGGAGTTACACAACACCAGTGTGAGTGGAGTTACACAACACCAGTGTGAGTGGAGTTACACAACACCAGTGTGAGTGGAGTTACACAACACCAGTGTGAGTGGAGTTACACAACACCAGTGTGAGTGGAGTTACACAACACCAGTGTGAGTGGAGTTACACAACACCAGTGTGAGTGGAGTTACACAACACCAGTGTGAGTGGAGTTACACAACACCAGTGTGAGTGGAGTTACACAACACCAGTGTGAGTGGAGTTACACAACACTAGTGTGAGTGGAGTTACACAACACAAGTGTGAGTGGAGTTACACAACACCAGTGTGAGTGTAGTTACACAACACCAGTGTGAGTCGGGTTACACAACACAAGTGTGAGTGGAGTTACACAACACAAGTGTGAGTCGGGTTACACAACACCAGTGTGAGTGGAGTTACACAACACCAGTGTGAGTGGAGTTACACAACACCAGTGTGAGTCGAGTTACACAACACCAGTGTGAGTGGAGTTACACAACACCAGTGTGAGTGGAGTTACACAACACTAGTGTGAGTGGAGTTACACAACACCAGTGTGAGTGTAGTTACACAACACCAGTGTGAGTGGAGTTACACAACACCAGTGTGAGTGGAGTTACACAACACCAGTGTGAGTGGAGTTACACAACACTAGTGTGAGTGGAGTTACACAACACAAGTGTGAGTGGAGTTACACAACACCAGTGTGAGTGTAGTTACACAACACCAGTGTGAGTCGGGTTACACAACACAATTGTGAGTGGAGTTACACAACACTAGTGTGAGTGGAGTTACACAACACAAGTGTGAGTGGAGTTACACAACACCAGTGTGAGTGTAGTTACACAACACCAGTGTGAGTCGGGTTACACAACACAATTGTGAGTGGAGTTACACAACACAAGTGTGAGTCGGGTTACACAACACCAGTGTGAGTGGAGTTACACAACACCAGTGTGAGTGGAGTTACACAACACCAGTGTGAGTGGAGTTACACAACACCAGTGTGAGTGGAGTTACACAACACCAGTGTGAGTGGAGTTACACAAAACGAGTGTGAGTGGAGTTACACAACACCAGTGTGAGTGGAGTTACACAACACCAGTGTGAGTGGAGTTACACAACACCAGTGTGAGTGGAGTTACACAACACCAGTGTGAGTGGAGTTACACAACACTAGTGTGAGTGGAGTTACACAACACAAGTGTGAGTGTAGTTACACAACACCAGTGTGAGTGTAGTTACACAACACCAGTGTGAGTCGGGTTACACAACACAAGTGTGAGTGGAGTTACACAACACAAGTGTGAGTCGGGTTACACAACACCAGTGTGAGTGGAGTTACACAACACCAGTGTGAGTGGAGTTACACAACACCAGTGTGAGTGGAGTTACACAACACCAGTGTGAGTGGAGTTACACAACACTAGTGTGAGTGGAGTTACACAACACCAGTGTGAGTGGAGTTACACAACACCAGTGTGAGTGTAGTTACAAAACACCAGTGTGAGTCGGGTTACACAACACAAGTGTGAGTGGAGTTACACAACACAAGTGTGAGTCGGGTTACACAACACCAGTGTGAGTGGAGTTACACAACACCAGTGTGAGTCGAGTTACACAACACCAGTGTGAGTCGAGTTACACAACACCAGTGTGAGTCGAGTTACACAACACCAGTGTGAGTGGAGTTACACAACACCAGTGTGAGTGGAGTTACACAAAACTAGTGTGAGTGGAGTTACACAACACCAGTGTGCGTGGAGTTACACAACACCAGTGTGAGTGGAGTTACACAACACCAGTGTGAGTGGAGTTACACAACACCAGTGTGAGTGGAGTTACACAACACTAGTGTGAGTGGAGTTACACAACACCAGTGTGAGTGGAGTTACACAACACCAGTGTGAGTGGAGTTACACAACACCAGTGTGAGTGGAGTTACACAACACCAGTGTGAGCGGAGTTACACAACACCAGTGTGAGTGGAGTTACACAACACTAGTGTGAGTGGAGTTACACAACACAAGTGTGAGTGGAGTTACACAACACCAGTGTGAGTGTAGTTACACAACACCAGTGTGAGTGGAGTTACACAACACCAGTGTGAGTGGAGTTACACAACACCAGTGTGAGTGGAGTTACACAACACCAGTGTGAGTGGAGTTACACAACACTAGTGTGAGTGGAGTTACACAACACAAGTGTGAGTGGAGTTACACAACACCAGTGTGAGTGTAGTTACACAACACCAGTGTGAGTCGGGTTACACAACACAAGTGTGAGTGGAGTTACACAACACAAGTGTGAGTCGGGTTACACAACACCAGTGTGAGTGGAGTTACACAACACCAGTGTGAGTGGAGTTACACAACACCAGTGTGAGTCGAGTTACACAACACCAGTGTGAGTGGAGTTACACAACACCAGTGTGAGTGGAGTTACACAACACTAGTGTGAGTGGAGTTACACAACACCAGTGTGAGTGTAGTTACACAACACCAGTGTGAGTGGAGTTACACAACACCAGTGTGAGTGGAGTTACACAACACCAGTGTGAGTGGAGTTACACAACACTAGTGTGAGTGGAGTTACACAACACAAGTGTGAGTGGAGTTACACAACACCAGTGTGAGTGTAGTTACACAACACCAGTGTGAGTCGGGTTACACAACACAATTGTGAGTGGAGTTACACAACACTAGTGTGAGTGGAGTTACACAACACAAGTGTGAGTGGAGTTACACAACACCAGTGTGAGTGTAGTTACACAACACCAGTGTGAGTCGGGTTACACAACACAATTGTGAGTGGAGTTACACAACACAAGTGTGAGTCGGGTTACACAACACCAGTGTGAGTGGAGTTACACAACACCAGTGTGAGTGGAGTTACACAACACCAGTGTGAGTGGAGTTACACAACACCAGTGTGAGTGGAGTTACACAACACCAGTGTGAGTGGAGTTACACAAAACGAGTGTGAGTGGAGTTACACAACACCAGTGTGAGTGGAGTTACACAACACCAGTGTGAGTGGAGTTACACAACACCAGTGTGAGTGGAGTTACACAACACCAGTGTGAGTGGAGTTACACAACACTAGTGTGAGTGGAGTTACACAACACAAGTGTGAGTGTAGTTACACAACACCAGTGTGAGTGTAGTTACACAACACCAGTGTGAGTCGGGTTACACAACACAAGTGTGAGTGGAGTTACACAACACAAGTGTGAGTCGGGTTACACAACACCAGTGTGAGTGGAGTTACACAACACCAGTGTGAGTGGAGTTACACAACACCAGTGTGAGTGGAGTTACACAACACCAGTGTGAGTGGAGTTACACAACACTAGTGTGAGTGGAGTTACACAACACCAGTGTGAGTGGAGTTACACAACACCAGTGTGAGTGTAGTTACAAAACACCAGTGTGAGTCGGGTTACACAACACAAGTGTGAGTGGAGTTACACAACACAAGTGTGAGTCGGGTTACACAACACCAGTGTGAGTGGAGTTACACAACACCAGTGTGAGTGGAGTTACACAACAGTGTGAGTGGAGTTACACAACAGTGTGAGTGGAGTTACACAACACTAACACTAACACTGACATTAAACACAAACACACATCAATCCTCTCACAACAGTGAGTCATGTGATCATTTATACATCAAGTGTTGAACTGATGAAAACTTCATTATTTCATGTGTTGATCAAGTTGATCCTGATTGAAATCAAAGTCTTCAAATGTTCACACAATCATGTGATGATCTTATGAACGTCAAGAGTTCAGTGTTTCCTCCAATCAAGGCTTTCAAGTCAAAATAGAGAAAAAGTCTCTTGTTGACGTTTCCGTCTCTTTCACAGGCTGAGAAACTGTTGGCTGTCAGAGAGAAGTTGTTCACTTCTGTCCTCAGTCCTCAGCTCTCCGTCCTCTAGTCTGACTCAACTGGACCTGAGTAGAAACGACCTGAAGGATCCAGGAGTGGAGCTGCTGTCTGCTGGACTGAAGAGTCCACACTGTCACCTGGAGACTCTCAGGTCAGAACATCATTTCAAACAAACACAAACACACACATGGATGTAAACAGTGAATGGATTCATGTTTCTTCATGAAACCTTTTTCACTCTGAGAAGGATTTGAATGACTTTTCCTCGACTCATGAACTTGGTTCTAGAAGTTGATATTTCATGAACACAACAGGAAGGTGAAGAATATTTCAGGTCATGTATAATATTTCAAGTCACACAACACAAGTCACACAACACAAATCACACAACACAAATCACACAACACAAGTCACACAACACAAGGCACACAACACAAGTCACATGACACGAGTCACACAACACAAGTCACACAACACAAGTCACACAACACAAGTCACACAACACAAGTCGCACAACATAAGTCCCACAACACTAATCACACAACACAAGGCACACAACACGAGTCACACAACACTACTCACACAACACAAGTCACATAACACAACAAGAGTCACACAACAAAAGTCACACAACGTGACTCACACAACACAAGTCAAATAACATGAGTCACACAACTCACACAACACAACTCAAACAACACAGTCACACAACATGAGTCACACAAAACAACTCAAAAGTAACACAACACAACTAACACAAGTCACACAAGTACACAACACAAGTCACACAACCCAAGTCACACTACACAAGTCACACAACACGAGTCACACAACACTACTCACACAACACAAGTCACATAACACAACAAGAGTCACACAACAAAAGTCACACAACGCGACTCACACAACACAAGTCAAATAACATGAGTCACACAACTGACACAACACAACTCAAACAACACAGTCACACAACATGAGTCACACAAACAACTCAAAAGTGACACAACACAACTAACACAAGTCACACAAGTACACAACACAAGTCACACAACCCAAGTCACACAACATAAGTCACACAACACGAGTCACACAACAAAAGTCACACAACATAAGTCCCACAACACAAATCACACAACACAAGGCACACAACATAAGTCCCACAACACAAATCACACAACACAAATCACACAACACAAGGCACACAACACAAGGCACAATGCACGAGTCACACGACAAAAGTCACAAAACACAAGTCACATGACATGAGTCACACAACACGAGTCACACGACAAAAGTCACACCACAAAAGTCACGCAAAAAAGGCACACAACAAAAGTCACACCAGAAAAGTCACACAACAAAAGTCACATGGCACGAGTCACACAACACAGATCACACAAATCACACCACAAAACTCACACAACAAGAGTCACACAAAACAAGTCACAACACAAGTCACACAACACAAGTCACATGACACGACTCACACAAGTCACACAACAAGACTCACACAACACAAGTCACACAACACGACTCACACAACACGACTCACACAACACAACTCGCACAACTCACACAAAACAACTCACAACTCAAACAACACAAGTCACAAAACAAAAGTCACACAACACGACTCACACAACACGACTCACACAACACAACTCAAACAACACAGTCACACAACATGAGTCACACAAAACAACTCAAAAGTGACACAACACAACTAACACAAGTCACACAAGTACACAACACAAGTCACACAACCCAAGTCACACTACACAAGTCACACATCGAGTCAAAGTCGAGTTACACATCACCAGTGTGAGTGGAGTTACACAACACCAGTGTGAGTGGAGTTACACAACACCAGTGTGAGTGGAGTTACACAACACCAGTTTGAGTGGAGTTACACAACACCAGTGTGAGTGGAGTTACACAACACCAGTGTGAGTGGAGTTACACAACACCAGTGTGAGTGGAGTTACACAACACCAGTGTGAGTGGAGTTACACAACACCAGTGTGAGTGGAGTTACACAACACCAGTGTGAGTCGAGTTACACAACACCAGTGTGAGTCGAGTTACACAACACCAGTGTGAGTGGAGTTACACAACACCAGTGTGAGTGGAGTTACACAACACCAGTGTGAGTGGAGTTACACAACACCAGTGTGAGTGGAGTTACACAACACCAGTGTGAGTGGAGTTACACAACACCAGTGTGAGTGGAGTTACACAACACTAGTGTGAGTGGAGTTACACAACACAAGTGTGAGTGGAGTTACACAACACCAGTGTGAGTGTAGTTACACAACACCAGTGTGAGTCGGGTTACACAACACAAGTGTGAGTGGAGTTACACAACACAAGTGTGAGTCGGGTTACACAACACCAGTGTGAGTGGAGTTACACAACACCAGTGTGAGTGGAGTTACACAACACCAGTGTGAGTGGAGTTACACAACACCAGTGTGAGTGGAGTTACACAACATTAGTGTGAGTGGAGTTACACAACACAAGTTTGAGTGGAGTTACACAACACCAGTGTGAGTGTAGTTACACAACACCAGTGTGAGTCGGGTTACACAACACAAGTGTGAGGGGAGTTACACAACACAAGTGTGAGTCGGGTTACACAACACCAGTGTGAGTGGAGTTACACAACACCAGTGTGAGTCGAGTTACACAACACCAGTGTGAGTCGAGTTACACAACACCAGTGTGAGTGGAGTTACACAACACCAGTGTGAGTGGAGTTACACAAAACTAGTGTGAGTGGAGTTACACAACACCAGTGTGAGTGGCGTTACACAACACCAGTGTGAGTGGAGTTACACAACACCAGTGTGAGTGGAGTTACACAACACCAGTGTGAGTGGAGTTACACAACACCAGTGTGAGTCGAGTTACACAACACCAGTGTGAGTGGAGTTAGACAACACCAGTGTGAGTGGAGTTACACAACACCAGTGTGAGTGGAGTTACACAACACCAGTGTGAGTGGAGTTACACAACACCAGTGTGAGTGGAGTTACACAACACCAGTGTGAGTGGAGTTACACAACACCAGTGTGAGTGGAGTTACACAACACCAGTGTGAGTGGAGTTACACAACACCAGTGTGAGTGGAGTTACACAACACCAGTGTGAGTCGAGTTACACAACACCAGTGTGAGTGGAGTTAGACAACACCAGTGTGAGTGGAGTTACACAACACCAGTGTGAGTGGAGTTACACAACACCAGTGTGAGTGGAGTTACACAACACCAGTGTGAGTGGAGTTACACAACACCAGTGTGAGTGGAGTT